>NW_024962252.1:28772305-28835037 GCF_019238085.1 Lagopus leucura
AAATATCCAGCATTGTCACAAGTCCCAGAGTACCTGTACGTAAACGAATTTGATAGGTTCCCAGAAGCAAAATACTGTAAGTAAAAATAGTAAGAAAATAGGTACCCGGAATAAAGCAAAATCCAAACAAGGAAGGAGGTTCTACACCAAAAGGAATGCTAATAATTTTTAAGTTTACTTTACTTTAGTGCAGCAAAATAAACTAAGATATTCAGAAAGCGATAGAAAGAGTGTGATTTGGTTTATACTACTGCAATTGCTTTATAATACAAGATAGTTTTAGGTATTTACTAAGTGTTAAGTGTCTGTTAAACACATAGGCGTACCAGAACACAGTCAAAAATATTGCTCAAAAATAGTACCAAATTTGGCATGGCCCAAATGCTGCTACAAATCTATTATTATACTTCCCATTCAGGCCAAGAAACGGTTTTACACACTAAAACACAAGGCCTTCAGTTATTAATTTTGCTGCTGCTGCTGGCCTTCTTCCAAATCTGACATCATCTTCCCTATTCTCCATCCTAACCACTGAATTAAGTACTTCACTGTGGATTTTCTTCATTTAACTGCACTCTATATCAATCAGTCCACAACACACTGCCCCCCAGAATGAATTTCTATTACTTAGCATTGCAATCTTCTACAAAAAGAAGAAAGACTTTCATACTTGCAGGTCTAACATGACTTTAACAAGCTTGCTGCAATAAGAAGGTGGCAAACTGCATCGTTTGTGCAGGATGGTTTCCAGTTCAGTGCTTGGCAGTTCATCAAAATGCAGTTCTACAAAACGATTTCTGAAGGCTCTGGACAAAACCTAAAATACAAGAACATGCTATTGCTTTGAGCTTTTCCTTTTTTTTTTTTGAGCTTTTCCTTATGTTATAAATCTTTTCCTACACATCCTAAGGAAATATGACTAGTCTCATTGTAAACAAATAAACACATACACATAGATGTAGAAGAAAGTGTAACAGATGGCTAGATGAGGACAAGAGCTTTGAAACATACATAAATAATTTAAGTCAAATCTCTTCTCCAGTGCTCTTGAACAAGGAATACTGCATCAATTATAGCATATGTCAACTCCAGTTCAGTATAGCACTTAAATTTCAATTATTCAAAATTAGTTAGAGCTTTGATATCTGTATCTAACCTAAATAGGAATCCAGTTGTACTTACAGTCATTCCAGATCCATCTTCTACCTCCTACCTCCTTAGAGTTTCATATTAATTTCGTACCACGCATCAGTAGGTTTTCACATCACACTTCTATGTTCAATAGGGATTCACTCTCTAGAGTCATAGTTACACAAAATAAGAGATTATACAGACCTTCCTGCCACCATAGAGTCCTGGAGGATTCTGTGTAGCAAAGAGCATGAAGTGAGGGTGAGCTCTGACAACTTCCTGAGTCTCAGTAATGAACAGCTCCCTGTTATCATCCAGCAATCGATTGAGAGCCTCCAGAACATCAGTGGGAGCCAAGTTCAGTTCATCTAGAACAATCCAGTAACCCTTTCTCATTGCATCTATGAGGATGCCTTGGAGGGAACAGAAAGAGTTCTAGTTAAAAATTTAACAAATTAAATCTAACAGAGAATGCATTTAGATACTTTCAGTAATCAGTTTTCACTCAGTGTAAAAGCTAATTCAGACATGGAAGCAACAGCTTAAACTACTGAATTCTTTATGTACAAAAGGACAAGAAGTAGAATAGCGATGAGACACATAAACTCTTAAGAATTTACTGTAATTTGCATAAGTAACTATCAATAGGTACATACTACCTTCATAGAAGGTTATCTCTCCATTGCAATAAAGGAGACAAGTTAGGCAAAAGAGAAAGAACGAGGAAAGGAACACAGGAATGTGAAGTAAATGCAATATGCTGACCCACCTTCCTTAAATACCAACTTCCCAGAGGCATCTGATGTATAACAGCCAATATATTCCTGGATGTCAGTATGCTCGTGGTTGTTGATCCTTACACAGTGGTTCCCAGTAGCAGCAGCCAACCAGCGAATTAAACTGGTTTTACCAACAGAGGTTTCTCCTTGAATCAGTACTGGGTGAGTCCTAAGAGGGACAACCAACACAGTGGTTTAGAAGCACGAGTCACATCTTCCTCATATACAAGATACCAGCATCACTTGAATCTTCCACAGATTCTTTATTACCAAAACATCACTATTTAACTAATTTTGAATTAAAGACGATACACTAAAGGATTAACATGAGGAACTTTACTCACAAATGCTAGCTGCTAGCTGTGAAGTTACTATATGGAAGTGTGAAATAAGCTGGATACTCTAACTGCAAAATTTCTAGATGATCACTGAAATAAAACTCAATATAGCAGTTAGATAGCTTCAGATGAGAAAGAAATATAAACTCAAGACACTGTACAATGAAAAGTTAACTATAAAATAGAAGTAAACCAGATATTTCTCATGCTAAACAATGCAGACTAGATGGACACAATAAATAAGCAACTTTAACCAAGTTTACTAACAGAAAAAAAAGACATACCCTGCAGACACAACTCTGACAATATCTTTCAGATTAAGCTTAACTGAAGGGGTTAGCACGTAAGTCTCATCTACAGTAGGTTCCTTATCCCCAGCAGAAATCCAGTATCCTTCTATGTGTATAAATCTTCCTCCTTGGGGTTTTGGTATTTGCTGAGGAGACATGACAGAAATAAAAGATCATAAAAACGAGTTTTAATTTGCTAATGAAGACAACTAGTGTTATACTACTGTAACGTATTCTAAAATAAGTCATTTTATATTGCTCCCTGAGCACTCCTGCAATAAGCACCATCCCCTTGTCACAGAAAGAAAAGCCTGAGCAGATTATTTCAAGGTCATGAAGCAGGAACCTTTGCACCACAACGACAGCAGTTTCTAAAGACATTCTCGTAGCACTGAATTTCAAAATACACTTTCAAATGGCAAACTGGCTTTTAGCTTTTTATATTCATATTTTCTGACATTAAGATTTTTATTCTTAAACAAATGCGCTTATCTTACAACTGGCTTCCCCTATCCCAGTTGTCCATTCAGCTACACAAACTCATCTTGGGCTCCCTGAATTAGTGAGATTTCTCTTTTCTCATCAGAGAAAAAGCAAAGATGCTTGCTTAGGATCTAAAAACAAAAGAATCTGTGAAAATTCCTCAAAAGCCTGTGAAGTTTTACTATTGGAGTCACTATATTAAGCTGCCTACACTCCACAATACTATAATCATCCAGTCTTCCATATTTTTGTATTTACAAATAAACCATCTAACATACAGGTATTTTGTATAGAAACAAAAATTATTAAGGAATTGAATTTTTAAAAAGTTTTAGGTTTTTTGCACACACACACACACACAAAACACATGACTGCAAGACCGCATGTAGGAAACGTAGGAGAAAAAAGGCAGAGAAAGTAATGCAAAATAAATTCTACTCTGATTACTCACCAGCTTAGAAGTAGCATTTTTACATACCTGCTTGAGAAGGCTTTTGATGTTGCCAGAGACTATATGCTGGCAAATTAGCTTTTGAACCACTGGGTGAGAAACTCTGTCGAGCTGTGTTAGAAAGCTCAAACAGAAGCCCTAAGAAGAAAAGTTATTGTTAGCAATTAAGTGATAAACCATTAGAACAAACAAACAGAATGCATCAGAACTAAAGAATCATTTGTCTTCAATACTGCACCCAGAAGAGAGGATTTTCCTTTACCCAAACAGACTCTGTGGTGAATACACAAACCGAAATAAACCTCAGTGCAGGTAATCACCTCATACAGTGAGCGCTGTATGCTGCTACACGGATTAGATGCTGCAAATCTCAGTGCCCTGCAAAGTGTACGGAGACTGTAATGAGGTCTGTGGCCAGTTCCATCTACCAGCTTCGTTTCGGCTTCCTTCCTCACAGCTAAATAAAAGCTGAAAAAAAAAAAAAAAAAAAAAAAAGTGAAAACAGTTCCAGTTATACAGTGTTGTTTCTGATCAGAACATTCCTTTGAGGAATTAAAGTACAAACTTAAGCTTATCTTCAACTGTCAAGTTTTTTCAGAAGCTGTAAGCTGAGAAAGCCATGCCAAACTCTGCCATCTGTATAGCCAGTGAAACAAAGCAACACAGTATTTCAGAACCATTTTTTTGAGAGCTCGGCACACAGAAAGTAAGTTTGAACAAGTATCTTAAGCATTTAATAGTTCTTCAGGTTAGTAGAACAAGATTATATACTTTATTCTACAGAAAAGAATGGTTACTTGTTAAAAAACACAAGGTTTTCATTGGTATGATCTACAGAAACAAACCATTTTCATCACTAAGATGGGAAAGAGGGTTGCAACAAGAGTGCTTTTTTAACTGATGTCACCAAGAATACCTTTCTTAGTAAGAAGAAGTGAATCTCCTCCCCATGAGTACAGAATTAATAAAGTTATATCTACCAAACTCTGTTTCTGTGGCAGTTGCTGTGTACGGGGCATTTCTGTGTTTCCCAAACCATTCTAACCATAGATTAGTTGTATGTTTCCTTTTTGTGCCTTATTTTAACAAAGATTCCAAGAAATCACAACTTACTTCACAATTCCTTGCACTGTATTTTTGCTTACATTCAAGCCTCTCAGGTAATCCATTATAAGAATTTGCAAATCTCCTTCATTTCTCAATTCTTCTACGTAAAGTTCTGTAAACCTGTATGAGTCAAATCAATTCATAACATTTAGACATCTTACAATAATAGAAAAAACACAAAATTTCATTTTTGACAACTGCAAATATAAAATCATTTAAACTTAACGAGTTATGCTGAAACTGAAATATTCTTTCTTCTGCACCACACTCTTTCTTGTCCCCTCTCACTACTAAATCAGGGAGCTAGTAGCAGTACATCAAAATTAACTGCAAATGACTATTTATACACAGTAAGTGCATATATACACTTTTACACAATATGAATCTGTTAAGGGGTTGCATGTGCAGCTATTGGAGAAAATACATCACATACAAGAAGATCCATACGCTCAGGAGCAGGTATTATTAAGGAATGAATTTGCCACATCTCCAATTTTCCTGGCCATACCTTAAATCCAATATTTCAAATACATACTTGTTCTACTATGTAGTCCATCTTTCTACTGAGTGAACAAGTCTGAATACGTATCTTTTTGCAAGGATCATCAACAGTTCTGAGTTATCAAGAATAAGAAAGCATGAAGCATTTCCCTTTATAATCCCCATCTGGAACATAAGCTGTAATAGCACTCGTAGGCATTGACAATTTAATTGTAAAGAATTATTATTACCTTGTTCCCAGTGACAGCACTCTATTATTGCTAGACCCCTTGTTCATCCTTGGCAACTTCAAAGTATTTTCATGACACTATTTCATACAAAAACTCTCACTGTGATGTGGAAGTCATCTGTCACATGAAGCTAGAATTCACACTTACATTCTTAGGCTTCCAATACGGCATTCTTTGCTGAATCATTTCACCAAGATAGTTAAAAGTTGCTCTCTTCATCGAAGTTTAAGAATTTTGTTAGAGAGTTCTTTTCTTTCCTACCTGTTCCGTATTCCTGGAGGAAGATTTCGCTTTCCAACATCTGTCGCTGGATTCATGCATGCAAACAAGCGAAAATCAGGATGACGTACTAGAGGTTCTAAAGAACAGAAACATGAAACAAAGGGTTAGTGCTAAACCCAGGACATTTATTACATTAAATATGGTAGACTTCTTCTTAGCCAGTTTTCTACTACTGCACTACTACATCTTCTTCAAATGCCAGGGTGATAAGTCTTCAGAGAACAACCCCATATAACTTAGTAGAAATATACCCACATCTTTACTCAACAGTCATAAGCAAATGAAATCTCTGATTTGTGCGTAACAGGATATCTCAACAGCACCAACATTTCATAAATCATATAATCTCTCAATATGAAACTCCTTTTGTCTCTTTCATAACAGTGGGAAGCGTTTTTCCCTCAGCCAGGAAGAAAACACAGCTTAGGGAACTCATGCAACATTTGTCTCCAGTTGTAAGCCTAGAAAATAATATTCAGCAATTTTATTGTTCACCTTTAGATCTGCACTGGGGTCTGGCTGCGACCCAAGTAGGTCAAAGGCACGTTCTGCTAAAAATACATCATGCCAAGCAATACGAAATGCAGCAGAGGAAGAAGGGGGTGAGGATTTTTGTCTTCCAAGGAGGCTGTTGCTCCATGAATGGCTGTAGTGTGGTCTGCACAAGAGAGATGGTTAGTGACTTTGCATCATTTGCTAGCTGAGCTCTCTGAAAAAAAAGACACCCATTGAATACTCTTCAGAGACTGTAATGCTTAACATAAGCACTAGAGTCCTATTCCTCATAGAGTCCAAATAGGCAAAAGCTACAACAGTATGTTATCTGAAGTCTCCTGGGATGCAGTGAATTAAACTCCCACTTCTTGCATACAAATGTGAAGTATAGAATGAACACATTCTCCCCTGCACAGATTCACTATAATGGTAAATGTTTGTTATTTATTTAGGATTGGGAATTCAAAGATTGGACAGAAAAACACAGTGTAAAGCACAGAAACAGTACCTGTGTCTCCTCTGTCCAGTAACACCAGCGAACCAGATGATCCTTCCAATAAACCACTCAGACACTCTAACGTCTCTGCTGCAGCCAAGTTGATCTCATCCAATAAAATCCACTCTCCTTTTTTTACTGCTTGTGCCAGAGTACCCTAAAAATAAGATCAATCTGTTACTCACATCACCAGCAGTGATGTATCACCTGCATATAGGAAATACTTGTACTTCAGTCTATGGGTTCATTAGACAAAAAGGCAGTCCCAGATCTTTTTACAGCCACTGTGGTTTTACTAATCTCCCTCAACAACAGCAATTACTTTCTAAGTCATAAAAGCCAAACAATTTTCACCATTTAGATCTGCTCCTTTATAACAGAAATAGGCTTTCTTTTTTACTGTGTTGCCTGTCAGCAACACTCATCACTGTGGTGCAAAAGATTCACTGACAACACCCATAAGATGGTTCATCTAAAGAAATCCAAACAGTGACAAAAGCAACACGACATTTCTCAGTGAACTAGACTTCACTGAATAAAACTATACTCATTCAAACATTCCCCATCTATTTATATAGTCCTTTTCAGAAAGAGAACTGATTATTTTATAAAATTTGAAAGCATACTCAGACTAATAGGATGACAAAGTACAGCTATACTTAAAACACTATAGTTTCCCCTACCGCAAACAGTGTCATTAGACTGTAATACCATGGGTTTGAAACCTCACACAAATCTCTTCCAGATACATACATAGCACACATTTTTCTTACTAAATACTTCAGTGGAACCGCTAGCCATGAGGATATCCTACTGCAGATTGGTCAAGATGTATTTTGTAATCTTATCAATTTGAAAACATGATATGCCGTACTGTCAATAACCTTTTATCATACAGTCCTAACCCTTATTTTACACAGCATTAAATTAGCTTGCTACCACCAAACACTCTTTTTCTCCTCCCTCCATCTAAATTCCAGCCCCATGAAGTAGGTCACACTGTTCCACATAGCTATTGTGAAACTACTTCACTACAAGTTTTACTTCACATTAAGACTCCTGCCAGGAAGTTATTTATATAATACTGATCACAATGTTTCATTAACAGTCCTCCTCATTTTTCCCAGCATCAAAACATAAAACTCTAAATACCTCTACAAAAGCAAAGAGAAGTGCATTCTCTGTCATCTTCATCTGTTGATGAGCGTGATTCAGTTTAAGACCAAATGCCTCCCACTTCTCCTTCAATGGTGAGCCTGTAAGGAAAACAAAATTTATGTTCATAGCAATAGAATAGGACAAAAGTGTTTAGAAGCAATATTTTATAGAATCACTGAATCATTTAGGTTAGAAAAGACCTTAAAGATCATCAAGTCCAACCAAAGCCTGATGTACTGAATTCTTCACTGAATTCTTCACGCCACATCCACATCTTTCATGCTATCAAGCTGCTTGAAACACTGAGTAGATCTTACATTCTCATCTTTTCTGCTAGTTGTGTACATTTAATTTTATAACTGTACCTTCAAAATAATCAGGTAAAAGAGGGAGAAGAAGTTCATAAGTAATTTCACTTGGCCCATTCTGAAAGAAAGCTACTGTTTCACTCATTAGATCTAGGGCCAGAAACCACTTCATGAAAGGCAACTATCAGTATTGCTTCTGACCCAAAATGGATGCCAAGTATAAAAGAGGAAAAAAATGTTACTCACAGACAACAACAATAAATCAAAGTAAAGCACTTGTCAAGTCCACATAACAGGCAGTGAAACCAAGCCATCAACAAGCTTCTAGAAAGCTTTTGAAGTCATTACTAAAAGCTTTTTCTGCTTTTAAAATAGGTGATACTTGTTGAGATTTGTTAAGACTCCAAGTCTGAGAGAAAGTATGAAGGCATCCATTTGCCAGAATGACAGATAAACAACTAGGACTGTTCACCAACACAGCAAACAAGAAGCACACTGAGTAGAGATCAAAAGTCAAGGGCACCATGGTTCAGACAATCTTCACTGTTAGACAGCAGTGATGGACAGATAGCAGACAGCAGTGATCAGCTAGGAAAAAAAGACTATTCTAACAGTATTTTGCTATAGACAAGAGATTGTGCTTTTCAAAACTAGAAGAAAGGACAGAATAAAGAGACAATCACTGAACAAAAACTTCACCACTACTTGTCTACTGTCTGTAACGGTTCACCACTAATGATCTGCATTAAAACAGCCTGAATTCTCACCAGATGGACTTTCTTTTGCTCCTTTATTAATAGCAGATTTATGAATATGTTGCATTAGTTTTAGCAGATCATGCCAACGTTTCTGCCTGTAGCAGGTCTGAATATGGCCCAAGAACGTCTGATTTTTCTGTCTAGAAAATGTTTGGTAGAAGAGTTCTTCAAAAGACTCTCGCAGAGGTAGCCAGATCAACTTGTTATCCACAGGCTTATAACTGAAAAGAAGGAAAAGAGGAGTTATTTGTTAGTTCCTGCTCCGTTGTGACTACGACAAACATACACTAACAAAAGCATTCACTGAAACAAGATTATGCATTGAAGAAGCCAGGTTATAAAGTTTATTTTCCACTAAAATAACGACTGAAAAAAAAAACAAAAAAACAGCACTTACCTAAATTACTTTATAAAACCAGTTTAAAAAAGACAAAATGGCACTAGTAAGTAAAACAGTTGTGCCACTATTAATATGCCTAGTGCATATTTTATCAGACTTATACTGAACAGTTTAGCTGTTTTTAAAGCAACCTTGGGTTCTGCTTTTAAATTACTTCATCATATACATGCATACATTTCAGTTAAGTGCCTGTGTTCTACAGCAAGGAAAGCAAGGGTTCAGCATGCAAACAAGTATTATAAATATCTTAGGAAACCACAAAACTGAGCTGCATCTGAAACAATTCTTTGACAATACAGCAATGCTTGCAAGAAGGTTGTTCTTATACTGCCAAGTAGTTGTGCAAAACACACCTAACGGTAATCAACAACTCACCCCCCTAGCAGATCTGCGGTGTCACTTTGTTGGTTCATGTTGACAACCCTCAGATGGTGTCCTTAGAAAAGAAACAGAAAGCACATCAACTTGTTTCTGTATTTTGTCTCTTAAATAACCTTTGCACAAGTTGGTGTCCACACTGCATTTACCTGTAACGTGAGCGAGGTACTGAACAGTTGAGGTTTTACCAGTTCCTGTTTCACCAACCAAGAGCACAGGCTCTCCTTTGACAACACAAACTGCAAGCTGCTCAATCAGTACTGCAGATGGTCGGGTGGCAGCAAAAGTTTGCTTTGTTCTGACAAAATAAAGGAAGTCATTCAAAGCCAAGACTTATCTAGGAGCTCATTTCAATTTTATCTATCTTACTTTTTAGAGGAATAGTTGAATTCAGGATTATTATTATTGATTTAGAAAAGAGGTTTGGAAAAAATTAATTCCATGATATCCTGATAAGCATTACATAAGATACTTACTTTCCTAAACATACAACCTAAAAATTCAGGGTTCCCAAAATGGTCCAGACCAGTGCAGTTAGTGTCATGTACTACAAAGATCTCCCTTCACAAATAAAAGTCATCAAAGTCTAATTACAACAACCACAGATCCCAAAAAGCTCTGAAGAAACTCTTGTATGAAAGAATCTGAAAATCTCCATGCTTTGGCAGCCAGAATTACGACACAGACAGTCTTAAAGATGCACAAAGTATAGGTCAGATTACAAGAGAAATCTCATCACATCTCTTCTATTTGAGTGAGATTGTTTGATTTGCATTTTTTAATTATGTGATTTCCAATATATTCTATTCCAATACAAAACTGCAAGATATTCTACCTTTTTACAGTAAGAGCCAGGCTTTGTTTCTTCATGAGATGCACTCTTCCCACAGAAACTTCTTGCTCCCGTACTAAAATTTCTGGTTTGAAGAGTTCACAAAAGAACTCAACCTGTGAAGAGAACATCAGGAATTCCAATAGCAACACTGCATGCAACATAATGCTGAAAACATCCTTGCCACACTATCAGTATCAATGTGCAAATATTTTTTTTTTCTTAGCTTATTTAATATTTTATGGATTATTACATATTTATCACCTAAAATCCCGAAGGATCTTATCTACTGCATAAACAGTGTCTCCCCATTTAATAACTTGGTAATGAGTTTTATGCCATTATGCTACTCTGTTTTCTATGGTAGCTTGACTGCACAAACTTAAACTGAGAACAGTTAACAAATCAAAAAACAAATCCCTCAAAATAAAGAAAGATAAAATAAAAACATGAGGAAAATCTTTCTGTAATCAAGAACAGTAGGACAACACATTCCTGTTATCAAACAATGGAAGAAAAGAACAAACAGAAGAGTTATGGGGATCCAACTGTTCCCCCAGCTGGAAAGTTTTTCCATGCTGAAGTAACAGAAAAGAATTTTCTTCACAATCAAATTTGTATGGTCAGAAATATCTGACAAAGCAGTCATATGTATATATACATGTAATGCTAATCATTGTTGCTATGATTTGTATGTGTGTATATTTGTGTTGTACAATTTAAGTATGATGTACTGATACGGAATAAGGGGTGGATGCTGTCCTGGCTTTATCAATATTCCATATCATGGCATCATACAACAGGTTGACTGGGTGCAGAGGCACAGTGCACTGAAGCTGCATTTCCTGATTTCTCTAGCAGCTTCACATGACTTCTGACTCTCCATGAGGAAGATACACTGAGTTGTACTGCATTTCCCAGGAGCCTCCAGAAGATTTCCAGTTCTGGGTGACTGGGGATAAACTCTTGACTTTTTTGGGAGGTGAGCCAAGGAGGATCTGCCCATCAAGACTCACACTGACTGCCCTGTGGTTTCATATCTGCTTTCTTTTGATTTATTACTCTTAATTATTCTATATTATGTCACATTCCTTTTAACAAATTTAATAAACTGAGTTTCTTCCCTCTTCCTACCCAACATCCCTTTCCTCCCATGGGAAAGGAAGAGTGTTGCATGATTAATTCTTTTAACATCACACACTACTACTTTACAGAGGAGTATCTCCAGCTTTGGAATTGACAATTACAGTAGTAATTACAGTTAAGTAGTAAGGAAGAAGACATTTCTCTCTAGATTCTTCACGTAAGCAACTGAAGTTCACTGTAATGACTGGGGCTTGAGGAAGAGCCATGCACAAAAGCAAAACAAAAACCTTTACACAGTATTATATGCTTACATAACTGCACTGTTGCAGCTGTCATGCTCCTTTTGCATGAAGTGATTTGCAATGTGCTCTGTAACAGATTCACTGAAACTTTAAGAGACAAAACAGCTGAAAACAAAACAGCTAATAAGAAATAAGAACAATTCTCTATCTCTGTGTGCAGGGCAGAGAGATGGGTATAACCTTAAAGGAAAACATTAGAACAGTACACTGAAATTAATTACTAAAAAAAAAATAATAATCTATTTATAGACTAATACTGATAAATGTTGAATTAATTATAGCTCAGTATACCTTCTTCTTGGAAATATTTAGTTTACTGCCAATAACTTTTGCCATTTTCAGTCTGCTTCCTTGGTTGGACAGCATAGCTGTGAAACAGTCCAGTGCCTGTGAAGAGGAAGACAAAACAACTTTTTCAATACAAATTTTATATTATATGAGAAGCACTATCTTAATATATATGAGGCTGAATCCAACCTAGACAAATTAAATACAATTATTTAACTGGAATTCAAAGGGATGAAATAGGAAGTTTTGAACTCTATAATGTAGAGGTTTCTACTGAATGCAAAAACATTTCAATATCCAGTAACAAAAGCTATTTTTAGATGACTGGAGCAAAGTGAAGAAAAAATAAAGCTGCAAGATCCTGTATCTTAGGAAGGCATCTGACTGATGAATACTTGAAAAATTCTCAATTTAAAAAAGAAGTAGGAACGATGTCTCACACTTCAAGAAAAACGAATCTTAAAATTATTCTACAAATTTAAGTATCTACTCCTACTGAGAGATTCAGATACTAAGTTACATGAAGAATACAAGATTACTGAGAACAGAGCTGATGACTATCACTGGGATTCAGCTCAGATTGAAACAGAAAGGCCAAGAATCTCCACCACTGAGCTGGGCTACTGTCACAGAATGCAGCACATCAGCCAGAACTAACCTGGGAGAGGGGAACTGAAGGGAGTAAGCACTCTCCATAAATTCAGACAAGTAACACTTAACACACTGTGCAACTAACACACATCCTATGGACGTGTGCTATGCCAGTGCATGTCATGGATTCAATACCAGTTGTATCATCAAAAGAACCACAGCTCCACTGCTTCTGTGAACAGACTCTGTTCACTGTTCTTACTCTGTATGCTCACGGACATCACTAAATAATATACTCCTCAATATCCACATTACCTAAAATGTATTTATTCAGCAGCAGCAGCATACTAGTGCCCCATTAACTAAACAGTGAAGAACTGAAGAGTAAAATCTTACATCTCCAAAGCATAAATACAAAGGAGGGGCACCTTAAAAAGAGAAGCTATTTTTAAATTATCTAGAAATGCACTTCAGCTATTACATGCCATGTAAATCTATCCCAACATAAACAAAGAAACAACCCTTAGTATTTTTGAGCACATTTCTAGACACAAGCTCCTACCACTGCACAGATGTGATATCAAACAATAAGCAGTGCAGTGCCTTTGTAGAAAAGAGAAGATTACGTTCCTTATAATAAATTCAGCTTCTAGATCTAGTTTTGAATGTACCTATATTGTTATACCCTTTATTTCATATTTTAACTCTAATTTTGGAAGCATTCCTCATAAATACATTTTACATTTACTCTCTCTCTGAGACATCTACAGTGAGGTCTGGGAATAAATACAGCTCCTGAACAACGAGTAGCAAACATCAAGAACATCTAATATTTTAAACACTCCCTCATCTAAGCCTGGAGCCTTCTTACTGCATACACTATGTGCAACACAAGTGAATGAAACAAATGCTTAAATGAAAAGTAAAACTTCCTCAGTTATTTACAATCCCAACTCAAATCAATTGAAACTGTTGCATCATGCTTCCCTGCATGGCAGCACTAAGTCTGGATTGGTTTCCAGCACCTTAACGCAAAAGCTTTCCTAATAATAAGAAAAGCTTCTAACAAACAGAAGACAAACATCCCAACCACGGTTCAATTACTTCCGAGGAATATAAATAAATATTTAAATATAAATTTCTGTCTCACATTCCCAAACAGAATTTTTTAAGATTTGTGACGCAATTTGGGAAAGCAATTTCCAGATTAAATCTTACCGCACCTCCTGAAAAATATTCACTGCTGTGGTTGAGGAAGAACTGTCAAAGTTGTAAGCAATTCTGCTGCACCAATTCAATAAGTCTCTAAAAAGAAAAACATTTAGTACAACAGTCAAAATTCACAGCATCTTTTCTCATGTACAGCTTAGTTCATTAAGTCATCTGGCAGCTCCACACCTAGTTATTATTTAAGTTGTACACAGGAAGGCACACACAAAAAAGGATGCTATATTCAAAGGGATAGATGAGCACATAAAGACAAACACTATTGCCTTCTAAAAGGTTGCTTGGAAACAGATAATATGTATTCCATTCAACCATTATTGGGATCAATTATGAAACTGAAAACATGAAAACCAGCATGCTATTCACCCAGAAAGGTATTGAAAACTACTTGACAGATATTCAGTTTATTACCAACAATAAAATCTTTTCAAGTATAATAGGAAGGTAAAGGAAATAATTTAAATTGAGATTTTCTTTTTACAATAGGAAACATAATGTTTTATGTTTTATACAGTAAACATAATTTTATAATTCAAAACTGACTCCTCCCATTTTCAGTTTAATTATTTGAATTTCTAACAATGTTAAAAGAAAAAAAAAAATTTAAAAACATGAACACCTGAACCACCACAGATAGCTGATAAATTTGTTCCTACACAACCTTAGAGAAAGTTCTCGTCCTTCCAGATTTGGTTTCTTATTTTCTGATCTTGATTCTGATGCATCTTCTGATATGGGCCTGGAATCACAATCAGTGTTTTCTGATGCCTGGTATTTCTCTCCTGTAAGGTGAATGAAGATGTCTAGCAAGTGATCAGTTACAAGAGCAAGGTTGGGGTATCTGCTCTGAAGAATCTGAAAGCAGAAAAAGAAAGAAGAAAAAAAATGGCAAAAAAATAAAATAAAAGGCAAACCTTAATCATTGGAAGGAAGCCATCAGCCTGGCAAATTTCCAGAGGATGCAGTTCAACAGGAACCAACACTCAAGGCAGCAAGCTGCACAAAACCAGTCCTTTGTAATCTCTCTTCTTAAAAAATCACAATGACTTAAATTTGCTTAAGATATCAATTTGGATGCCAAGAGAATTATGCTCATTAAACTCTACTGCAATCCATTTAATATCTTGCACAAACACCAACAGAAGGAATGAAAGCACATTCCACTCTATCTACGAACTCAAGTCATAAAGAAACAATTTTAAAACTTGTCACAGAAAGTCTTCTCTCCTCTTCCACTTTATGACAACTTTTTTGAGCACTCAAGTTATCGATTCACTGCCCTGATTAAGATACACAAGGGACTAAGTTTTATTCTCTAATTTCCTTTCAGCTCAGCTCTCTGCTAAAGCTTGCCAATCAAAATCACTGCTTCCACAAATGAACTTTTCATAAACTCATGCCAGGAAACAGTGCTGATATTCCCCTGTCAAACTGACTTCTAAGACTGGCCAGGACAGCAGAAGGTGCTGCTCTTGCCCCATTATTAATAATTAGCTGGTAAATGACAAAATAGGAAAACACACTGATATTTTAAGATCATTCATAAGTTTCTTTCAAATTTTCTGCTAGAGATAAATCACCTTTTCACTTCAGTAAGGCTCTTTTACAATTCAAATTTTTTAAGTTTAAAGAAAATTGTTTAGAGAATTCTATTTCACATAAGTCATGGACAATTAATTTGCGGATGGACTAAACTAAGCAAAAAAAATTCCTTGGAAATTTTAAGAAAAGATGTTATTAGAAACAAACATTTGTAGTTCATAACTTGGTAACTACTTTTCATCTCAAAACTTAGGACTTTGGATTGTAATAAGATCCATTACCTTCCTCCCCCCACATTTTTTTAAATCTCTGTGGGCTACAAAAAGGCAAAGTAATTTGATTCTTAGATCCATTCGAAGCAAAATTCCAACAATCCTTGTACAGTTAACTTCTTATTTTCTGATCAAACTAACCATTTACTTCAAAATTGATAGATTTCTGAAGTCATAAGTGTGTGTGTATTGCTGAACTTGCAGAGAAAAGGATCAAATTTATTACTGAAAATCATCACTGTCCTTAATTAAAACATCTTCATATACCACAGTAGAGCAAAACATATCATACCTCCTTGAGTTCTATTTTGTTCATGTTATCCATGTGTATTTTGGTCCAATACTTGTCCAAAAGAGCAGCATGGCTGCTTTGCTGTCTGTACCAACCTCCGCCACAACTGAATACTCTGAATAAAAATAGCATGAAGAAACACACATGTTGTATCTTAGTGGTGAATTCATTATTTTCAGTGCAGAGAACACATTAAACACTGCCGTGACAGGATAACATGTATGCCTATATTTGTTGACAGCCAAATGGTTGTGATCAATGGTTCTGTGTCTGGGTGGAGGCTGGTCACAAGCAGCGTCCCCCAAGAGTTGGCCTTTGGGACTGGTGCTCTTCAACATCTTTATCAATAACACCGATGATAAAATCGAGCGTACCCTCAGCAAGTTTGTGGATGACACTAAGCTGAGCAGTGCAGTCAATACACTGGAAGGAATGGAAGCCATCCATAGGGACCTGGACAGGCTGGAGAAGTGGGCCCATGAAAACCTAATGAGGTTCAATAAGGCCAAGTGCAAGGTACTGCACTTGGGCTGGAGCAATGCCAGGTATTTATACAAACTGGGGGAAGATGTCCTTGAGAGCAGCCCTGTGGAGAAAGACTTGGGAGTCCTGGACATGTTGGACATGAGCCAGCAGTGTGCACTTGCAGCCTGGAAGGCCAACTGTATTCTGGGCTGCATTAAAAAAGGGGTGGCCAGCAGGGAGAGGGAGGTGATTGTCCCCCTCTACTCAGCTCTTGTGAGGCCCCATCTGCAGTGCTGCGTCCAGGCCTGGGGCCCCCAGTACAGGAAGGACATGGAGCTCTTGGAGCGGGTCCATAGGAGGGCCACTAAGATGAACAGAGGGCTGGAGCAACTCTCCTATGAGGAAAGGTTGAGGGAACTGGGATTGTTTAGCTTGGAGTAGACCTCATGATGGCTTATAAACAGGAGGGGGAACAACCATTCACATAGGTTGATACTAATAGGACAAGGAGGAATGGTCTTAAATTGAGACAGGGTAGATTTTAAGTTAGATATTAGCTGGAGGTTTTTCACAGAGGGTGGTGACACACTGGAACAGGGTGCCCAAGGAGGTTGTGGATGCCCCATCCCTGGAGGCATTCAAGGCCAGGCTGGATGTGGCTCTGGGCAGTCTGGTCTAGTGGTTGGCAACCCTGCCCACAACAAGGGGGTTGAAAGTAGATGATCTTTAAGGTTCTTTTCAACCCAGTCCATTCTGTGATTCTGTTTACCCTTCATTTGTCATTGTACTGTCATGCACACCTTGCCTTTCTCTGCTTTCCAAATCACTTATTCTTTTATCACTGTTTTTTTTCTTCTACTGTAAAATCTTTTTAAAGACACCTGCATAAAGATGACTGATATTAAGTTAAGCCTATCATATGCAACATACAGAGACAAGATACCTTGTGAGTATCAATCATAAGCATTCTTCACACAGTAATTGCAAAGAGCGGTATTTTTTTATGTGGTGGAATTGATTTAATATTTTTTTTTCCTCCAGAATTTTTATACCTTCAGACTTGCAGAAACAGTTTTTCTGCTCTACCCAGTAGTAATATAACATTCCTTTAAAATGGAAAAAGTCTCTTTCACAACTTCCACTGCTTCTATCCCCTTACAGTTGGAAATTGCTAGAACAGACAAAAATATGACAATTTGTATTAACTCATTTAAATTTACATGCTTACCTCCTGGTTGCAAAAAACTGGAATCCCGGTGCTACTTTCAAGCAGTCACCACGACCAGGAATTAGCAACTCCTTTTTTTCCAGAAGAGGAATCAGTACAGAGATCTGGGGAAGAAAAGAAACTCTATGAAGCGTTCTTTTCTTGGGTGGGGAAACATTAACAAACATCTTAGCCAGTCACACTCAATCCATATATGAAATGCTTATCCAATGAGCCTCACTACATTGTCAGCAACACCTTTTCCTGCAGACTGAACTTTTAAGTGACACTAAAAGGAATTACTGAGTCTCAATTAGTTTTATACAGTAATTGAAGTCACAGGTATGATTCCCTCCCTACCTTCTATCTCCTCCATTCAGGTTTAACATGAGAATGGAAATGACAGTTTTCACTGCAAATCTGAACTAAAACTAATTGTTTTGAGTTGCCAAATGACTGACCTTGTTCTCAGAAGTGTCAGAAGGCTTGTATTGTTTTTTTTTTTTTATCTACCTGAACAAAGACAATGTTAATCTCAAAGACGTCATTCTAAAACATTAACGCTGCTATAGTGTATATCCTGCTACCCTCCTGAAGAGCAAGGTATGAATGCATGACACTATTTGGGGCATGTTTATGAATGCAATGTGCTGAATCCACAGTAGCAAAGGACTGCAGGAGCCTCTGGCAACTAAAAAACTGTATAATACATATATGGTTTAGCATTAAACGTGGAGGTTGGTGGCCCTGCATGTGGCAGGGGAGTTGGAGATTCATGATCCTTGAGGTCCCTTCCAACCCTGGCCGTTCTGTGATTCTGTGATATATGATGTTTATAGGTGTTTCTATAAATTCTCTATGCTTTGTAAGCTTGGAGCCCAATAAAGCAAGATATCAGGTTTGTTAGTTGCATAAAGGATGCTTTACAAAACAGATACAAAAGAAAACAACTATTTGCAGAATGTCCAGTAGGCCTATACAGCAAAACAACTCTATAATATCATTTCTGCAAGAGACAGGATTTCTGCAACTGTTATTTAGAAGGAGAAGGATGACATTTCTAACAAGTACCAGCTCTGAATTTGAATACAGGAAATCAGTTAAAATCCATAGTGCTTAATATAACAGTATATTTTTAATTTCCTAGAGGAAAGAAATATGTATCAACAGAAAAAAATATTTTTTTGTTAAAAAACACACTAGAAAAAAATCTTACTATCAACAGCAACCTAATACAGCGACTTTGACATTGTGTGGTTTTTGGAGTCACATTTGTTTTCAAACACCGGAACACTATTTAAAAGAGACATAGCTCATCACCAGCATCACTGCAATTCTTCAGAGTGAAATCAGGGGCAATGTTATGACTGCTCTAAAGCAGCGACAACAATTACAGTGTAAATATCTTTGAACAAAGCCAGGTCAGTTTTTTTTTTTAACCTCTGTTGAAGAACCTTTATTTTCAGTGAACTGCCACAGAACTCACAGTGACTGGAATCCAAAAATTGCTATTACAGCCTGAAAATAAGCACTTTATAGTGAGCAAGAACCCACATACCACATCCAGAGGAGCATAATCAATATCCTCCAGAAGTATCCAATGACCCTTGGTCACAGCTTGTGTCAAGGTTCCAGGTTGCCAAACAAACTCCCCTGGGACATCTGTACAACGATACATACCAAGCAGCGTCTATGACAGAAACAAGTGGTAAATTAGAGACCTGTTCATTACATGCCTTCATAATTTAAAGTGAAAATGACCAAAACTGGGATGCAAATAACACTATCTGTTAATCATAGTAATATGGGTCTATCATTACACTTCAAGAAAAAGAAGTTTAATTCCTCCACATCTACGATAACATAACTGAAGCACAGTAACAAAAAAAACCAGGTAATTAGATGTCTATGTACATAGTATGCCACTGTAACTAATGGAAAATCAACAGCATAACACAGGAAACACAGGAAAAGCCCTGACAAACACATAGCTTAAAACAGAATGGATAACATACAATTATCTGCAGAATTTAAATAATAATGAAGCTGAACTGATTTTTCTTCAGATCTATTGCTCTCAGCAATAGCCAGAACAATATGGTAAGAAGCTGAAGGTTGTGAGGTCTTAGCAAAAAATTTATACATTATCTTATTAGAAAAGCCAGTCCACACTTTCAAAATAATGTCTGATCATCTATGATAAAACAATGTCATTGGTTACCTTGCTATCAGTTTGATCCCCAAGTTGGACTTTCAAAATATGAGGAGGCTTTGTTCTTCCTGTAACAGCTGCTAAATATTCAATTAAAGTAGTCTTGCCACATCCTATTGGTCCCTCCAATAAAACAGGACTCTGAAATGCTACAGCAATAGCAAGGTTTTGAAGATTAGTGCAGGCAGATTCAACCAAAACAAAACGGCTGGTGGTATTTTCCTGTTAAAACAAAATTTGAGTTACTATACTGAAATAGCTTTTTTTTATATATACAGGTTTTACTACACAGAACAATTATGAAAGCAAGTATGATTATCAGAAAATGTTAGCCTACAGATCTGTCAACACACATCAATTAAAATTAAACTTCCTAGATCTGTGGACTATGAAGACTGTATTTAATGATAGATATTAAAATAGACTTCATCAAAAACCTATTATAGGTGAAACACTCAATTTAGTATATGTACAATTTGTTCCCAAAGGGAGTTCACACTAAGTTGTCAGCAGACAAAGTAACTATTCAATCACCACATTCATGTCAATCAAATACAATTTGTAATACAAATGAAATTAAGTCATCAGAATGGATCCCAATTAAAAAAATAAATAGCAGTTAGACTCAGGTTACATATGAACATAAAAACTGATGTGCAGTATTTGCTTCTTGCTGCACAGGCCAAAGTAGAAGGTCATTAAACACAATGCATGGGGGGCTGGGTAATTAAATTCAGAGTAACTTGTTGCTTCATTCAAACTGCAATGGATACAGTTTATTGAAGGTTAATTCATCAATGACAGATGTCTACAAATATTGTAATCATTCTACACTCACTAATATGTCAGCATATAGCACAAAGACTCTGTTTCAAAAGTTTCTCTCTGCTGCAATGAATTTCAAGCCATGTACTCAATTCTATGTACATACACACATATGCACAAAGTTAAGACAGTAACTTAAATCACAGAAGCAAAGGAGCAAAAGAAAAAAAGAAGAAAAATCTCTCATTCTGCTACTCAGAGAATTTTGCATGTTAGCAGTCTTCATTTACCTCTTCGTCCTTCATTTGTAAATGTGTTACAAAATTAAGTAACAATACTCAGGCCAAATACAATCAAAAATTATGCCTTAATAAGAAAACTAGTCAAAAATACTGACTGCAGCTACAAAAAAGAACCAGAACAGTTCACGATTAATAGCATCTCAAGAAAAAATAGGTCAGAAGAAATGCTACTTAAACATACTATTGCATTTGATGGTTTTGTTCAAAACTGTAAAGCACTACACTACATTCTGCATCATGCTTCACTCAAGTGAAATGCAGAAAGTAAGTTCTTCCTTAATTCTGCCATCTGCAAAAGTGAGAAGCAGCTTTGTTTTCATTTAAGGACGTTACTTCAGAGAAATGTTCTCGATAATATCCCTGTATAGCACAAAGCACGACTTCTCTTATAGCATATTCTTAAGTTCTGCTACAAAGATGAGATCAACAGGACTATTAGAATCAGAGAGTCATGGAATGGTTTGGATTGAAAAAGACCTTTAAGTTCATCAAGTTCCAAGCCCCTGCTTAGGCAGGGACACCTCCCTCTCCATCAGCATGCTCAAAGCCCCACGCAGCCTGGCCTTGGATGTTACCAGGGAGGGGACATCCACAACCTCACTGGTCAACCTGCTCCTGTATCTCTCCACCTTCACAGTAAAGAATTTCTTCCTAATTGCTAGTCTAAATCTACCCTCTTCCAGGTCAGAACCATTTCCCCTCATCATGTCACTACATGCTCTTATAAGAAGTCCCTCCCCAGCTTTCCTGTATCCCCCTTCAGGTACTGGAAGCCTTATTATACTTTCACTGTTTCATTCCACAGCAAAACTTCCCTGTAGTTCCAATATCATGTATCACTAGCTTACAGCATTCATCAAAAAAACAACAGATACACAAATCATCCACAGCATCCCAATAACATTTTAGTAGGAATAAAGTCAGTTCACCGCAGAGGAAATTATTAAAAAAAAAAGCACAGATTTAACACTGGGTTACATACCCGCTGTTCTTCAGAGACAAGCTTTAGTCTAGGCAGCACAATACCACATACAGCTACTACATTTGCAGATAGGTCACTCGATACAATATGACCTTGTTTATATTGCACTTCTTTCTCCTTTTGCCAAAATGAGGAGTCTGGATTGGCCAAAACAAGGGCTTGTTCCACATTCTGCACCTGAGATTCTTCTAGTAACCTGTCAAATCCACATGTATATTAATTCAAGTGAAAGTCATCAACAAATCAACTTTGTTCATTATTGAAAAAGTTCCTACTTTAGTCTGAAATGTGTCAGCTCCTCAGGACTGAAGATCTTCTTCATGAAAGACAATTTATGTTCATCGTTCATACAAGTAACCAGAGCTAGACAGTTTGAAGTATACCTAAAAATTATATTTAGAACAAAACATGTCAAATTATAGTTGTAAAACATTTAGCTTGACAACTCTTAACTTGCAAATCAAAATACCAATTTTGGAAAAACATGAAGATAACTTTCTCTTTAGAAATTAAAGCTATGCTTAACATTTTACATTTTTTTTTCTGACATATTTCTCCAGAGAAAAGAAATTCTGTCATTATATGATGTATTATTAACATATGACTAGCTAACATTCCTCTGAATGCTGAAAAAAGAGAAATACAGTAGAAGTTGGGACTTTCCTAAACAAATGAAGGTAAATGTATAAAACAATGAAAACTACATTTTCTCTTTCTTCCCATTTTCCCATTCAAATGATCACATTACCCCTTCAAATCTGCGATTTCATGCTATTTCTAAATTAACCATAATACACTGAACTCAAGACTCAGTGCCAAAGAATAAACAACTCCTATATTCTTGGCCTCATTATAACATAAAGCTGCCTCATAACAAAAGAATCATAGAATGGTTTGAGCTGGGAGGGATCTTTAAGATCATCTAGCTCCAAACCCCTGCTATAGGCAGGGACATCTCCCTTTAGACCAAGCTGCTCAAAGCCCCATCCAGCCTGGCCTTGAATGCCTCCAGGAAATGGGCATCCACAACCTCACTAGGCAACCTGTTCCAGTGTCTCATCACCCTTACAGTAAGGAATTTCTTCCTAATATCGCATCTAAATTTACCCTTTTCCAGTTTAAAACTATTTCCCCTTGTCCTGTCATTACATGCCCTTACAAAATGTCCCTCCCCAGATCCCCAGATCCTGGAAGGCTGCCATAAGATCCCCTTGAAGCCTTGTTTTCTCCAGGCTGGAAAGCCCCAACTCTCTCAACTTTTTTTCATAGGAGAGGTGCTCCATACCTCTGATCTTCTTTATGGCCCTCCTCGGACCTCTCCAACAGCTCCATGTCATTCTTGAGTAGGGGGCCCCAGAGCTGTATGCAGTACTACAGGTAGGATCTCACAAGAGTACAGCAGAGGGGGTGAAATCACTTCCCTTGACTTGCTGGTCATGCTTCCCTTGATGCAAACCCAGGATACGGTTGGCCTTCTGGGCTGCATTGCCAGCTCATGTAGAATTTTTCACCAATCAACACTTCTAAATCCCTCTCCTAAGGGCTGCCTTCAAGCTATCCTCCGTTCAACCTGTATCTGTGCTTGGGGTTGCTCTGACCCAGCTGCAGGACTTTGCAATTGGCTTTATTGAACTTCATGAGGTTGGCAACAAATCTATCAACAAATTAAATAGTAATTCTACTTATTTTTCCAAGAATATAATAGAACTGTAGAACGGCTTGGGTTGGAAGGGACCTCAAGGATCAAGTTCTAATCCCTCTGCCACAGGCAGAGTTGCCAGCTGCTAGATCAAATATTAGATCAGGGCCCCATCCAACCTGGCCTTAAACACCTCCAAGGAGTGGGCATTCACAACCTCCCTGGGCAACCTATTTCAGCATGACACCACCGACTCCAGTAAAAAAGTTACTACTGACATCTAACCTATACCTTCCTGCCTTTATTTTAAAGCCATTCCGCCTTATTCTACTGCTATTTACCCATGTAAAAAGTTGTTTTTCCTCATGTTTATAAACTTCCTTTAAATACTGAAAGGCTACAATGTGATCTTCCTGCAGTCTTCTCTTTTCCAGGCTGAATAAGCCCAGTTCCTTCAGCCTATCTTCATAGTAGAGGTGATCCAGCCCTTGGATCATATTCATGGCCATCCTCTGGACCCACCCCAAAAGCTCCACATCTTTTCTGTTTTGGGGTCCCCAGACTTGGATGCACTACTCCAGCTGGAGCTTCATGAGGACAGAGTGGTGAGGGACAACCATTTCGCTCATCCTGCTGGCCACCCCTCTTCTGTTAAAATCCAGGATACCAGCTTTCTGGGCCATAAGTGCACACTGCTGGCTCATGTTAAGTTTTTCTTCAAACCACCAACACTCCGAAGTCCTTCTCAGCAGGACTATTCTCAAGGAGTTCTCCCAGACTGTATTCATAGCTGAGATTACCTCAACCCAAGTGCAAAAACTTGCACTTCGTTTTGTTGAACCTTTGTTTCACAAGGGCCCACCTTTTGAGTTTATCAAGGTTCCTCTGGATGGCATCCCTTCCTTGTGCTGTACCAACTACACTGCTCAGCTTGGTACCATCAGCAAACTTGCTGAGGGTGCACTCAGTCCCATCACCTACGCCACTGATAAAGATGCTAAGTAGCTGAATGCACATCATCCTGGCCAAAATTTAAGCCAAATATTTGCCAAAACTCTTGTTCCCGTACTTTCTGAATTCAAGGTACAGCTATCTTTTCTACAGAAAAGATTTGAAATTTTTAAACTTACCAACGGACCAAAGTGTCATGACTCCTCAGGAGTGGAATACACACGCTCCAGTCCCACAATTCCCGGAAAATCAATTGTTCCTTTTGTAAAAATCTATATGATGCTTCCATGAGGTCCCGTAACTTCATTCGTCTGCGCCCATATCGGACTGCGTTTGCATCTGAGCTCTCCAGGAAAAGCCTCTGGAAAACTGGTGATGTGTTCTTAAAATATCTTAAAGCAAATCTTTGTAAAGAAAAAAAAGAGAGAGAAAGTTAGACATCTAAATCAGAGCAAAGGAAAATACTCACTAATGTTTCAATTCAGAGGTCCAGAAACAGTAACTGATGACATAGTGTTAATGAGGCTTGTATTTAACTTTGTCCATGCTTAGGAAAAACAACCACTTCAACTACCAGCCTACAACAGATGCTTTACTGTATTAGAGATTATTATTGATTAGTAAGGGCAAACAGCAGCAACTATGGTAAAATCTCTGATTTCTCTTGTTTACTGAAAAAGTAGTACTAACTCTTAGGCAGCTTTCCATTCTACAAGCCTAGAGATCTAAATTAAATACAGACATTTTGGTTGTTAGCAGATAAAGTCAACTGTTTCACTTTCATTCTCATCAAATGATCTAAGATAAAAGTCATGCTAGATATTACCTCATAATTGAATTTAAAGAAACACTGCTTAAAACTCGTGTTTTGTAAGTCATTCTTTCTACTGAAAGGACATTTGCTACTGCAAAAGACAAGCCAAAGCATTGTAACAACACCTCCCATCACCAGTGAATACTGGCAAGCACACACTCTGAAGAGCTATGTTACTTACGGCAAAACATCTGGATGGTCAGCAACCAGCTTGCTCATGGCTACACACAGCCTTTCATGCCGATCGTGGTTGATTTGGCCACCAGCTTTAATGGCAACTGCATTTCGTTCCAACAAGTCCAGCAAGACTGGACGAAGCTGACGGCCAATTAATAGAGTGCATTCTTTATCCAGTAATAACAGTGCTAGACTATCAAGGATGCACTGTCGATCTTGTTGAGTCCAAGTCTAGGGAAAAAAAGAAAGAAGGAACTGGTTTAAAGGGAAATTACATAGACTTTTAGTTTCAGAACTATTCCTATAGGTTTCATAGTGAACTCTACAGGAAAAAAACACCCAGTGGAAGAATTTATTTGATACAGCTCTCCATACTTAAAAAACTGGAAATGAGTGTCATGAAAAATGACACCACTAAACAGGAATTATAAAAAATCACAAATTCAAGTTTTCAAAAAAGTTTAGTTATTACTTTCCTATTAGAAGCCATTATGATGAATAATGACAAAAAGCATACACCTGCAAGTTGAAGTTGAGGTTTTTTTCTTTCTTACTCTTGTATAAAAATGTTCCTTTACGCAAAGTAAAATGTTAGGCTTTAGAATATACACAGAACAGATTCAGATCTACTGTAGGGAAAAATAAAACAGCAAAGCATACACAATCTTCCAAACTTTGTTACCGAAGAACCACAGTTTCTTGTTTATTTCAGCTTAAGTTTCACTAGTCTTTGACATAATGCTGTTACCCAAACACCGTTCCACTTCGGTGATCTTTAGCACATAACAGTGCTTTGACTTAGGAAAAAATGAAGATCATGAATTTGCACTAAAGTGGTTTTGCTCTCAACATTGACCTTCCACCCTCCCCTCCCGCAATGACTGAGTAAACACTCACATCACCACTATTTCCTCTTTCCTGTCAAAGAGCAGTAAACATCAGCTAGGCAGGGAAGCTTTCCAGAGAAAACAGTCACTTACTGAACTTCTGTGGAAACACTCAGCAATTCAGATAGCCTCATTTTAGCAACAAGTGCTATCAATTCCTGCCTGCCCTGGACTTTTGTTAGTTGTGTAAAACCTGCTGCTGCGCATGCAGACAGGATCATTTCAATGCTACAAGAACTCCTCAATGCTGCTTTCCAAAGGTGATCTCCTAAGGCTTTACCACAGTTGACATCCACTTAGCATATGTAGGTACTTGTTCAAGCTGCAAGATTTCACTCATTCAGCATGTAAGAAATCAGGGAAACCGAGATACACATTACAAACATTAAAACTATCAGATTAATCTCAAGTGGTTAAAAACAAGTAAATAACAAGTACCTTCTGCTTCCTAATCAAACACGTCTTTGGCTACCCAAACAAGGCACAACACGGTGCTTAATTCATTAACCAGAACTTTTAGTATCAAATAGAAGGAACAATTAACAATAATAAATAAAATAATAGCAGCAAATAACTGTAATAGATCAGTCTCATTCAGTAATATTCTCTAGGTACTCAACTACTGTGCACCAAATCAATTAGAAATTTTGTGAGAGCATGTGATTTTTTTTAAATCATCATCTATATTACCCTTAGGATATACAAAAGAGATATAAAGAATAAAAGAAAGAAAAAAAACACAGTGGCAACACTCTCATTCTACAAAGAAATTGTATATTTGATTCTAGAGCCTTTCAGTATAAAAGAAAAACTTTATGGAAAAGCATAATATGTAGAGGGATTTATAATGAAAAGCAGCTTTGTGAAGTACACAACTTTCTCAGTCAGTAGCAAAGGACGGCTGATCTGCAAGTGTTCAGTATTAGTATTTGAGTCTAAGATGGTAACTCTGCCCAAAAAGCATTGTAAACAGCATTCCCACCAAATATCCAATAAACGCATGCACTGTTAACAGAACAGACACCAAGGAGAAGCGCAGCCAGGGTCAAGTCCTGGAATTAAAGATGACCCCTGACTGCTCTCCCAGCAGTAAGTCAACCTGCACTGTGTGGTTGCCCACTGAGTACTGAGAAGTCTTTATTAAGATCTGGTTGAGTCTGAAACTCCAGAGAAGGAAGGGATCACAGCAGGGAACAACCTGAGTCCACAGGACAGCCTCCCCTTTGGTCACAGCTCTCAGGTATTCCTCCCTAATTCAGTAAGATAAGGAGAAAACTTGCACTCTTCTAAGTCATACGCTTCAAGATGAAAAGAGGGTTGTGCAGCATCACAAGGAAAACAAGGTAACTTCAGTTTCCTGCAAAATAAGGCAGAACTATCCTACACCTCCTCCAGCACTTCATGCTCAACACAGCAGCACAGGCTACCGAGACCAGTGAGAACATACTGACTTTTCTACCAATGTATTCTTTAATAGATCGTAACATGTTGTCTCACAAAAATAACAGCTCTTCGAAACTAGAAACAGAGCATGAGAATCCACACTGGGGCAGAAAGTGCAAAATACCTTCCCTTACTTGTAATGCTACATCTTGTAAGACTAAACTTTCAAACTAAAAGGTGAAGCTATGTTTTAGGAAACAGTAGTCTGCCTTAATTATGAGGACATTTTTCTGAGTATGGTAACTGAGCACTGGGTAAAATCAGCACAGGTCACCTCATTTTTCTGCACCAGTCTAAAAACTAAAGGAACTAAGGCATATCTTGCCATAAAGTCCTAAAATTAGAGGACTATAAATACAATCTTGGAGCTGTTATTAATACAGTTCTCTTAAATTGGAAAAAGAATGGCAAAATGATGCACAGCTAAAATAGTAAAACAGAATATGAGATACAGATGGTTCCATAAAATAAACAAAGAAAACAACCATAAGGGTTGTTTTTTTTTTTTTCTGAATTTTATCTTACACTATTTGTGCAATGCTTAAAACTCTGAGGCGTGTAAAGAACATAAAGGAATGAGGATATTTTTGCACTGTTCCCTTCCTAGGATTCTTTCATTCTTCACATATAATGAACATCTTCACTGATATTACACTACCACTGAGAGCCAAAAGTATGTCCATTTGCACAGTCTGCACTTGCAATATTACACATGAAGACATACTGGATTCAAATAGACTTCCAAAAACACACAGAAGCAAACTCTGACAGTTTGTATAGCTGATTTTTTTCTAGATGGTACAGAAATGTACAGTGGCATATAGGTATAAGCTTACTCTGAAATAAAAAGTCATTAAAAACAAACACCATTTTAGGGATCTTTTTGTCCCATTTTCATCCCATTTTCCTCATTAACAACACAGAAATTTGCTGTACCCTTACAGAGTTAATGGTATATTAATATTCCACATAAAAGGCTCTATTTCTGTATCCGACTAAAGCAATCAGACTTCTCAAAAATTGCTTTTTTTTGGATGTGAGCAAGTTTCATTAGTGACATTTTGTGGAATACTGAATAAATGAAAGGCCAAGAAGACATAGCAAAGGGCTCTAGATATCCAGAATGTTTCCTATGTTACATACGGACAGGAAAATCAGGTAAAATAACTGGAGTCCATGGTTGTCTAGTGGTAAACTAAGTATAATATACTCCTTAATCCGTAGCTTCAAAGCTTGAAAATGAAATCAGTTTTCAAGAAAATGGGCCGTTGCTGATTAAGGTGCTCTTCCAGAATCTCTGCATAGGATCTAGCTGGTGAGAGTTTCACACTCAAAGCACACACCTCCCTCAGTGCATCTCTGAAAAGAAAGGGGCTCAGACTCTCTAGCAGTCCCAGAACTTACTCTCTGTTCACCACTCCATCTATCTGCTGCCTCTTCACCAACAGAGAGCTTTGATTATCAGTATGAAAGACTCTCACCTAGCAGACAGGAATTTGGAGTGAAAAAGACAACGTCTTGAAAAAATATGGTTACTTTTCACTCTTAAGCAACCGGAATAGTGGAACACAAGTCTTATGATAAGAGGTTGAGGAAACTGGGATTCTTCAGTCTGGAGGAGGCACTGGGCAGACTCTTTTATCACACTCTAACAACAACCTGAAAGGAGGCTGGAATGAGGTGGTCAGCCTCTTCCCCCACGTAACAGTGATAGGATGAGAGGTAACGGCCTTAAGTTATGCCATGGGTGGTTCAGGCTGGTTATTAGGAAAAAATTCTTCTCTGAAAGAGTGATGCTACATCGGCACAGGCTGCCAAGGGAGATAGGGAGTCAATGCTCCTGGGGATGTTCAAGAACCATACAGGTTTGGCACTGAGAAACAGTGAGTGTGGTGATGGATTGATGGTTGGAGGAGATGATCTTAGTGCTCTTTTCCAGCCTTAACGATTCTGTGATTTTCTAGACACTCAAAAGAAAACATAGATTTTGAATCAACGTGTACTTAAGGTCTCCAGAAACTCTGGTGTGAATAGCATCAGTAACACGGCACCCGATGTGCTGCTATCCTGTCGTTACACCTCCACAGGTGCATCACAGACACAGTCAAGCTGTGCTGCTAAAAGCAGGCATGCTATTCACGGCTCGTGGAGCTGAAGCGTGAAAGCCACTAAACTAAGTGCGTGCCTTCAACATCACCGCGGCAATAAGGGAAACACGCCGCAGGAAATCCAGCCCCATTCCCACTCCACACGCTGCTTTATGGTGAACAGGCAGCAGAACACCCAGCTGCGGGACGGGACGTCGTCGCTGCGCAGCTTATGACTGCTGTCCCTCACTGCCACCCTCCCACAGAGCCATCCTGAGGAATATGGAAAATCCCGAAGCTTTGCTGGGCAGAACACGCCCGGACGAGGAGCACAGGAGACACGGGAGCGGGGAAAAGAAGAGGGATAAAGAAGCCTCTACGTAGCAGAGGGCTGCTTCAGCCAAGAGCCCAAGCGAGGACACGGAGGCGCGGTGGGGAAATAAGGCTAGGAAGGGGGCATGGCTCGTCCCTGCCTTCCGACCCCCGCCCACTCACCTGCTTGCCCAGGAATCTGCTCAGCTCCGCGCCGCTCTTCTCATTCCTGCGCGCCACCAACTGCAGCGGCTCAGCCAAGTGAAAGCGCAGGTCGGCCATGCTAGGGCCGGCGGGGCTGCGAAGGCGGAACGCCCGACCTCCGGCCACCGCCGCGCGACACGTGGGGCGCGCGAGGGACGCGCACCACGCTCCCAACTTCCGCTTCCGGTGCCGTCATCCGGCAGCGACGCCGCGGGTCGGCCCCGCGCGCGCGTTTAACTACAGCTCCCAGCATGCAGCTCTCCGCCGGGCGGGGAGCTGCCGGAAGAACTGGCGTCCGCTACATGCTGGGATACGTAGTCCCCAAACTGCCATACTGCTCAGGCGGGGTGCTGTGGGATCCGGGTCGAAGCTCCCGTGCGCGGGGCTTCGCTGATTGTGCTGCACTGTTCGCTGAGGCAGCTGTCCCGTCAGTCACAGGAGGCCCTGCGATGGCAACTGTAAGAGGCAGAGCCACGACCTGCCCTCAGGCCTTTCAGATGTGGGGCAGCGCAGCCCACGGCACCATCGCGAGCCTCAGCGCTGGCTGACAGAAGCAGACGAGTTCCGAATGGAAGCAGCTCAGCAACGCAGCACCTCACCCAGAGCCCGGCGTTACCAGAAGCGGGGGCGGGGCCAGACCGGGGCGCGCAGCTGGGTGGGTGGGCGGGGCTTCGGCGCAGGGGGCGGGGCGCGGCCGCCTCGCGCTCCTCACTTTGGCGCCAACTGCTCAGAGTTGGGGATCGGGTTTGTGGACGTCTTGGCTGCGGACGTGCGCTGCGTCCGCTGCCATTGGCTGCCGCCTCTGGAAGCTCCGCCCCCTCGGCGCCCGGCCTGTAGGACCAGCGGCGGCGGCGGCCTGTGGGTCGTCGCGGGTTGTGGCTCACTGGTGGGTGCGGGCTTTTTTTTTTCTCTTTTCTTTTCCCATTTACTCTCTTCTCTCAGTGCTGCGGGGTACCTCTCTCTTCTTTCACGTTCGGCTTGATTTCGGCCAGCTGGAGCTGCTCCGCTGCTCCTTAGCGCAGCCCGCCCGAGGTGTGCTGCTCCTGGAGGCCCTCCCTGCCCCGAGCGCTGTGTGCGCCCCGTGACGGGGCTCGGCCTGGCGGGCGGGAGGCGGCGGTAGGGCTAGGCGAGGCCGAAGGGCTGTGGCTGCTCCCGGCGGCAGGGCCGGGGCCTGCCCTGCCGCGCCGCGCTGCTGCCATGGGGTACCCGTGCCCTGTGAGTGAGTTTCGGGGCTCGGCTGGAAGGCACGGAGCTGCACCTCGGTTTGGTTTGTGCGTGTTGAGCAGCAGGAGGGAAATTCGAGTTACGCAGTGGTATGACTAGCTGGGGAAGGAATACGGTCAGACCTGTTAGCAGGACGTCCACATGACGAAGTTTCTTTGTAGGGTGTTTATTCAGTGTACGAAAACGAAGATACTGCTGAAGGCCTTACCCCGAAAGTCAGAATGGTTCTTTATGGGGTAGGTAACTTCTTGTTTTCACTCCTGATCACATTCTAAGCTTGTTAACCTTGATGTAAGAGTTTTGACAGTTTCTTTTTGTCTTTTGTTGAAGACCAAATATCTCAGATGTAAATGTTGCTCTTCTATATGCTTCTGTTTTGCAACGATGTTCTTAAATTGTTGGTTAATCGATTATCTTTCCTCTTTTTGTTCGTAGATGGGGAAGCCGTAGGGAGTTTGTATCATGGCAGCAGATGAGGATGGACTGGGACTGTTTAATACCCGCTGTGCTGGTAAGATGAGTTTGCGCCATGTTCTGTTTGGCAGTGAAATAACACATGGAGTATTATAGAAATACATAGGTCTGAAAGGTACTTAATAAAAACAAAATGAAAATAACGTAAGCTGGGACAAACGCTGGTAAGCTGTAGTTACTTAGCATGACACAATCTCATTGTGAGCCACATCGTGTCATTGAGTGGTGAGATGCTGGAACAGGCTGCCCAGAGAGGTTGTAGATGCAACGTCCCTGGAGGTGTTCAAGGCCAGATTGGATGGAGCCCCGGCAGCCTCATCTGGTATTAAATATGGAGACTGGTGGCTCTGCATGTGGCAGGGGGGTTGATATTTATGATCCTTGAGGTCCATTCCAACCCTGGCCATTCTGTGATCACATCAGTAACATTGCATTTGCCACCGTAACTTATTCATTTGTATTTTGGGTTTCTAATACGTTGCCAAAGTGTCTGCAGCAGGCCTCTCACCTTTAATTTATAGCATGTGATTTAACCTTCCTCATCTCTGCATTTGGATAAGTCGAGAGTTTGGTCCTCTGCTTTTTGTTCTTACAGACACATGCTGTGACTTCAGATCTAGTACAAACAGTCAGGGTGCTCCAGTGTTGTGTCCAGCTGAGCAGTTTGTTGATCTGATGCATTTGTGAGATTTCCAGCCTCAGAAAATTGGTGGATATTGTTATATTTCTTAAAAGTAATAATATTTGTTGCAGTACTGGAAAGATTCTCATGTAGGAGATGAGAGTAATAAAGAGGCACTGGAAAAAGATATGAGAAGAGTCTGGAGAAATCTAGATCAAAACAATTTTGCAGAACCAGTTAGAATGGGAATAGATGACAAAATTAAAATCTGAATTATGACACAGACTGTTGAAATGCTTCCTGTTACTTGGTGAGAATTATTTCTTTTAACAGTAGTGGTTTTGTGATTCGAAATCTTTATCTTTGATCTGTATAACTTCTGGATTCAGTGTATTCCAGAAAAGTGTTTCCAATTCAGACTAAGTCAGCATTGCCAGTTGTTAATGTCAAATTGTACTTAAAGCCATAAAATTTGATTCTTGGACAGGTCTTGTGAGATTTAGGAATTGATCACAGAACTTTATTTGCTCCCAGATGACTAAAGACTGTTTCTCCATATAAACTACTACTACTATCCTGCAGTGTTCTAGGGTCATGGCTATATGTAGAAAGTTAGAAGTTGGAGTTTTTAAAAGTTTACTTTGTTGCTCTTTTTTCTTCTTACTTTAGCTGAAGCATCCCCCTTTAAGGAAGGTGATGAGAGCTCAGTGGATATTTATGATGGTTTGGACAGTGGCTTGACAGCTCCTGGTAGGTTGAATGAATCTTGTTAATTGGGTTTAAGTATTATAGTCTGTTGCTTTTTAGGCTGGTTTCCAGCAAGACAACATTTAGCTTTAAATTTACATTTAGCTGGGCTGACATGTGCTTCAGTGACCTACTTACATAAATTCAAAGCATACACATTGAACACATGTGTACAATGTATACACATGTGTAAATACAGCTGAGAATTCTGAAGTATTTTAACTAACTGATTATAGTACAGTTTTCATGCAGTGCTGGTTATTTTAAGAGACTCATGAAAGGGTGTAGAGAAACTTCAGCTCTTCTGTCTGTGCCTCACTATTAGACATTTTGTCTTGGAAAACACACCTTTCTTTTGTGTTTCTAAAATAGCTTCAGGACCAGAACCAACAGTCACTGATTAGTAAATCACCAGTGAGAGCTGCAAAACATACTTTGTGTGATACATTGCATTCTGTAGGTCCTTTTAATCTGTAATGCTCAGAGTAATTTCACATGCTAATGTAAGTTATTCTCCTCTTTTAACTTCTTTTAAGGTAAGAAAGAAACAAAATTTCAATATGTTCCTTTTTTTGGATTTTTATAAGGCAGTTTAAATACTAGAAACTGCATTTCATTAAACAAGTGTTTATCTATTATCCTTACATCTCTGAGTGCATTGAATGTTTATGGAAGCACTGTACTGCATCCTACAGGTGTAAAACATTCATACATCTTTTTCTCTCTTTCCATTTTGTATTTTATTCTTAGAAGTTCTCTTAATCTATAAATTTTCTAACACAATGTTTTTAAGTTGAACTTTAGATTTCTTTGTTCTCTTTTATATTGATGTAAATTGGATGATGTATTTCCAATAAAAACTAGTACAAAAGTCGAAGTCCGAAGTGGGGATTTCTTCAGATAAGGTCATTTTCTTCGCTGTGACACAACGCAGTCTACGTAGAACTTGGTTTTTTTCTTTGTGATATATGTTTTTCTTTCTACAGACAACTCTGCTCCAAATTCAACACCAGCTGGCAACAGTTTAAACTTATTTGATGAGATATTAATTGAAGAAGGAACTGCAAAGGAAGCATCTTACAATGAGGTGTGAATTAATGTAACAAAAAATAATTTGTTTTTTTTTTAATCTTGCACTAAATGTTTGCTAGTGTGCTTACATTATTGGGAAGATAGGAAAACTGCTTTTAAATAAAGGAATGAAAAGTTGTGTTTGTTTATAAGCTGTTAGTCAACAGGTTTATCAGAATCAGTAAATCTTTCACTCTCTATGGCATAGGCTGTTCTCACTTAGCATCTTTTTGCACGCAATTGTATCAGTAGAGGAAATATTTGTTTCTAGTTAAGTACCTGTTCAACTCTCTGTGCAAGGATGGTCTTGACATTTCCTGTAAGAAGTTTTACCTAGCTAATGTAGATAGGGTGTGAATTGATCTCATGTGTCCTTGAGTCTAAGAACAACTATGCAGTAGGTAACTGCTTGTAGCAAATCAGAAGACATACTCATGTAACATCATATAATTAATATTAATATAATTTCAGTGGTGAGTGGAGACAGGACAAGGGGAAACGGCTGGAAACTGCAGCATAGGAAGTTCCGCACAAACATGCGCAAGAACTTCTTTACAGTGAGGGTGACGGAGCACTGGAACAGGCTGCCCAGGGAGGTGGTGGAGTCTCCTTCTCTGGAGATGTTCAAGACCTGCCTGGATGCCTACCTGTGCGACCTACTGTAGGGAACCTGCTTTGGCAGGGGGGTTGGACTTGATGATCTCAGGAGGTCCCTTCCAACCCCTACAATTCTGTGATTCTGTGATATGCAAGTTTATAAGTATATATGCATGTAAGTATATATGCAGTCTAAATATAAACTTAAGATTCAGAGTAAAGACATCCACAGATAAAATACACTGGAGAAGAAGCAGGAACAAAACGCCCAGTAGTCCACTAAATGATGAAAATGTCATAAGTTTGAAACCAATTCATTGTCAAAAACTACAAATAAGGAAGTAGGCGTCCAATTTTAATGAAAATCTCATACTACGTGTGTATTTAATTTTGTGATCTCAACAAGAGCAGGTTTTTTTTGCAGTCTATTTCAGTCTAAGTTTGATTTTTAGATAATTTTCTGTCATGATTACGACTTTCCTTAACTATTTTTTATTCTGTAAAATCTGATAAAGTTTCTGTCTGTAAGGCTTTTGAGAACTGCTTGCTTTACACAGTTTTGTCTTTACTTTCACAATTGTATGGCTTCCTATTATGGTCTGGCATGTGACAATTGGGCAAGCACACACAGATTTCCTCTTACGTGAATGTCTGTGAATTTTATGCCTTTGGAGTGTACTGAAGCTTTTTTGTTTTAATACTGGCATTAGAGTTGTAGTTTTGGAAAAACAGAGCTTTGATATATAAATTGTGGTGTTAACAAACTAATAATCTAGAAGAGTAACTTTTTTTGTAATTATGTTAGCTTCTGTACTGTGAATTCTTCTCTTTGACAGCTGCAGGCAGAGTATGGAAAATGTCAACAGCAAATTAAAGAGCTGATGAAGAAATTGAAGGAAATACAGGCACAGGTACAGTAGATCCAAGGGCAGTATTGTCAAGATTTACGTAAAGCAAGCTGAACGTTGCCTTGAGAGAGTTAATTTTGTATTCTTTCCATAACTTTTATATAATAACAATTAAATTGGTGATCTGTAGTGCACATCTGTAAACTCTAAGACAGTGATTAGGACCAAATCAACAGGTAATTTTGCTTGTTTTACGGTGATGTGTATTGTAACACTTGAATTCTTAAAAATGCTGTCTTCTATCTCTGATTAAAAAATAAGCATGTCCAACAAATACTTAAAAAAAAAAAAAATTCTTTGGTTTATTGAAATCTACCTGTAATGCAGTAGGGAGGTTTCAAAGTACACAAGCTGTGAGAACTGAAAGAAGATAGCTGTATCAACAAAATGCCATTTTGATAAGGCTGAACTACTCTTCACATTGAGCTAGCATATGTGCTGTGCCATCCCATATAATTAGATTATCTTAGGCAATTCTGCATCTTGCTCTACTGTGTGTTACAGATAAGTTGAAAAGATTCTAAGCTTTAAATGGTAACCAATTCCTGCTGTCATACTTTTGAATTGTTTTCTACAAAATTTGTCTGTTCTTCTGAGCGGGCCTAGCTGAGAGCAGTTATTAAAAGAAGCTGTCTCTAGAATTGTCAAATAGGATTCTAGAATGCTCCATCTAAAAATACTAGAATGTTAGGGTGCTCAAAATTGTATTAGGTATATTCTGTCTTTATCTGAAAGAGCTTAATGCCACATTCGAATGTGACTGTGAAAGCAACAAGTAGAGTGAAAGAATGAAGCAAAAAAGAGGATTGTAGTCTTCTAGCTTTATGTTTCTTATTTGCTTGTTTGGTTTTTTGGTTTTTCTTTTTGGGTTGTTTTTTTTGTTTTGTTTTTTGCATATTTCAGTTTTAATAATTTGTGTGCTTACAACACTGCAAGTAATTACCAAGCACATAGGCAGAAATGTGAGTGATATTTTGTTGTCGTTGCAGTTTCTTAACAGTTAATAATAATAATAATAATAATAATAACACTCTTATGTGGGTCTCAGCAATTCTGACTTCTCCAAAACATTTTTTCATGTGTTCTACCATCAATTTACACATAAGACAGGACTTTTTTTTTAACAGTTGTCTTGTGGTATGCTTTGTTACATGTTTGGTTTCCCAGGCTAACTCTCATGTTCTCCTTTTTCCCTACTCCTTTTGCTATTTAAAAATAGAATATCATTCTACAGAATGAAAACCAAGCTCTTAAAAAAAATATTTCAGCACTTATCAAAACAGCAAGAGTGGAAATTAACCGTAAGGATGAAGAAATCAGTAATCTCCATCAAAGGTACAGCTAGACAGTGGAACTTTAAGTGTGTTTGTTGTCTGATCATGTACTTGTTATAAACCTTTTATGTATTTCAAGTGAAGTAATTACAAAGTAAATAATTTGGTAGTTTATGTGTGGGTTTTTTTGTTTTTTTTTTTCTTTTTTTTTTTTTTTGCTGGATGAACTCTTTGATTTGTAATATAGAGAACAAAATACAAAGGGTGACCACTTTTCCTTTTTTGTTTTGTTTAGTCACCCATTCCAGTTGGGTTTTCTAACCGCCTAGCATGTTTCATTGCAGGTATTTTGTATTTTTTAGCTTTGAAACTACTGTATTTTTACAGTCACAGGCAGATGAATTCCATGAAATTTTTCAAGTAGTAAATGGACAAATAAGGAGAATATATGTGAAAATATTCTCTCCAGTGGTGAAAGATAGTAGTTAGAAGGTTTTTGGTAATTTCTACTAGACTTAACACAAGAAAAATGCTTGGATACTGACATTCGCCACATGTGAATCCAGATGTAATGGCAAAATCTTGTTAGTATAATATAAAATTAAACAGAAATGTAGGAATGGGTTTTGGATTACAACTGCAATTCTCTCTGAAGCTCAGTTCTCATCACACAATTGCATATTCTTGTAATATAGTCATATTGCAGAATACTGGTTGTTACATATTTAAATTTACTGTTTTGTTCCAGAGCAGTGTGTAGTTTCAAAAAGCAAAACCAATTCTGTTTTGTTTTGAAACTGAAGAACTGATTGCTTACAATTGGGCACTGGAATCAAGATATAATTTCAGGCCAAAACAGAATGCCTGTGTATAGTAACTACTTCGTCACTGTGGTTCTGTGATCCTTAACTAAAAACAGAGGCCATGGTATTTGGAGGTTGCTGCTATCATTTTTTGTTATGACTTCTCTTTATTTCCACACGGATTAGACACAATCGTTCTTATGAGACAGTGGAGGGTATTAAAGAAAGTTGACGTCGTCTTTAATTATATAATTGTGATGGAGTGCTTTGTTGAATATAACAGAAATGTCGTCTTTTTTTTTTTTTTTTGATGGTGAGGTAGCTTTTATGAGTACTTTGAGTAATGAGTAGGAGTTCAGATTATATATACAGACTGCATGTGCCTTTTTCTATTTCACTTCTTTATTTCTTTTCTTTTTATTATGATGACCTTGGAGCAGTAATACCTGGCCTTGATGAGGCTCAATTATTGTCATTTATTAGTTTTCTACAGCTTGCATGAAGTTCCAACTTCAGTAACTTGTTTGCTTATTGAGTGGAGTAAGCACAAGTCACTATTATTTTGGCTGTCATTTTATGCAGCAGTAAACTGTTGAATTGCATTTTTTTTATCATGAATATTGTGAACAGTGCGTATGTGGATTTTAAAAGAACAAAAAAAGTCCTAACAGAAGGCTTTCTTGCTGGACAATGAAATACTACTTTAAATTACTGAAGCATTATTTCAGAACAAATATGGTATTTTTCCACAGATCTTGCTTTTTCTTTACGTTAATTTAGTGTGGAAAATATGTATACAAAATATATTATTTTACTGTGTGCTAGGGATAAAGTAGAAGTCTAATAACTTCATATGTTTTCTTCAACTTGAAGCTGGAAGAAAGGTTGACAAGTTTGTAGAAAGAGGTGGATTCGTTATAGTTTGACTTCAGTTATTTTTAAATAAATTTCAAAACTAACATGAGGATTTGTTTTCTCTGTATACATAGGCTATCAGAATTTCCCAGTCATCGAAGTGGCTTCACCAGGGCAAATCTTCCTGGATCAACTAACGGAAGGTGCTCTGAGATGTGTAAGACAAAAGATTACAAATTCAGATCTTCTGACTTAGGTGACAGTACAAAGATGGATCATAGAATGAAAAATGACTCTTCAAAGGATATGTACCACAGTTATTCATCTCACAGTGTGGAGAACGTGAAGTCTAGCTCTGATAAAAGAAACACTCCATATATACTGCGCTACCCTCCTGAAGAGCTCTGTGGTGACAGTAATCATATATGTCCATCAAACCATGATCATAGTTCTAACAAGGATAATAAAAAGGAAAAAAAGGAAACAAAAAGTGATGAACAGCACAGTAGGGGAAATGTCAACAAATACAAAAGAGAAGTACATCAAAGTACTGGTAACAGTGGTATTTGTAGTAATACCAGTAGTGAAGAAGGGAATTCAGATCCTCATCAGAAGCTGAGAGCCCACTCAGAAAAGACTAGTAAAAATGAGTTGCAGCAAAATAATCAGAGCATAAAAGTCAAATGCAGCCCATCCACAGAAAGAAAAGTAGAAAAGAGTGTTTCTTCCTGGGATAAACAAACTACTGATAAAGACAGATGTCAAGCAAGAGGAGAATTGTATGCAGGTGAGAGATCACTGAACGTAATGAAGAAAGACATTAAAATGCATGATAAAGGTGAAAAGAACCCTAGCCAAAAAATTAAACCAAATGATAAACTACAGGAGCAATCAAGGAGGTCTGGTAGAGGGAATAGTCCATATTCAAAGAATGAACATTCAAAGACTCTTCATGAGTCACGTAAATGCCATGTGGAAGAGTCCAGAACAGGAAGAGACATCAACTGCAAGAGAGACAGAGGAGCAAATGATCATAGTTCTCGAGAAGGAAGGTCTTCACCTTCTAATTCCAGCAGCAGAGAGCATAAATATGCACGCTTTAAGGAAAACAGTAGTAGGTATGAGTGGGAAACAGCACATTCCAAATCAGAGAAGCACAGAACTGAAGAAAAAAGGAAAAGGGAAAGAGAAAATCAAGATGAAAATAGACATTCTAGAAGTGAAAGAAAAGCTACAAAAGAGGTTTCTCACCAACCTTCAAAAAAATCTAAGAGAGATACAGATATAAAAAGTGAGAGAAACAAGTCCTGTAGGTCAGAAGAAACAGCCAGAGTTACAGATAGTTTAAAAGACCATAAATTTCCCCAAACTAAAAATCACTCTGTGATGAAAAGCAAAGACTTGAAACTCAGCTTTATGGAAAAGCTGAATTTAACTCTTTCTCCTGCAAAAAAGCAGTGTCTTTTGCCAGCTGATGGACTTAAAGCACCTTCCCAAATGGCTACGGATGAGGGAACTACAGAGTTTACTCTGCATGCAGATGTGGTAGATTCTGCCCACCCTGTTAACTGTGGTGCTGCAGTGCAAATGAATTTAACGCTACAAGTTCCAGATGTTGCAACTAAAATCAGTGTGGAACCAACACTTCCTGTTTCTGTCAATTCTGAAAGTGAAGCCTTGAAAGTAGCAGCAGCAGATCCAGCTCAGTCTGAAGCACTGTCAGCAGTGACAACCTGTGAAGTGAACTCAAAAACCTTACAAGAGCCAGTAGTGGGGTACATACCCTCCCAAGCCTTGCTGGGAACAGCAAAGGTACTGATTCCTGATGAGATGCCAACTGAAACTTTGTCATCATCAGCAGCAGCAGAGGCTTGTGATCCAATTGAATTAGAAGCCTCAGCAATGTCTGTAACAGATCTGAATCACCCTGAAGCTTCCTCTCAGGAGGTGGCAGGAAGCATGGCACAATATGAAAACTTGCCTATGACAGTACATGTGATGCACAATGATAATGTGCTAGCAGCAGAAATGGGACAATCTAAAATGCACAGTGAAAATATGGGAACACTTCCTGAGTCAGCAGTGGAGAAGGAAGAGGAAAATGAAATATGGCTAACTGCTGACACAAAAAACTCTTCAGACCACCAGGACTCTCAAAACCTTGTCTTATGTAACCTGGAAGCCAAAAGTTCTGGTGACTTGGAATCATGTGTTGCTGCAGGTGATACTAATGAAACAAAACAAGAATCTTCAGTGGATGTAGTGAAAGACAGTGATCATTTGACTGTAGAAAATCTTGAGCATCCTGTTGAGGAAAAAGAAGTCTGTGGAATTAGTATGAATGCGTCTCAGTCACCTGACAAAACTGTATTAAACAATAAAGATGTACCATTGGTTGACCAGAATGCATGTGATATGGAGCCGGACTTAACTGATATTGGTACAACTGCATCTTCATCTATAAGCAATGACATGTATCCTGGAACTAAAGAGGGAGAACCTAACCCAGTACCTGTTGATGATGACAGTTCAATACTGAGCATTGATCTCAATCACTTGAGGCATATTCCAAAGGCTATCAGCCCACTGAACAGTCCAATACGCCCTTTGGCAAAAGCACTTAAGATGGAAAGTCCCTGCAAAGGTCTCGTGAAGAGTTATAACAAAGGTATTCATAAGTTCTAATTTGTTTTAGAAATAGAGACTTAGAAGATGCATTCATGGAAAGCAGAAATTACTTTCTTTTAACTGCTTTCTCAAAAATACAGATTGTTTCTTCTTTAGCTACGTAAATCACAACAGTCTTCTTGTTTATCACAGAACTGTTCATTGCTAACATCAAGATTGTACTGACTGAACTACGGTGCAAGCAAAATTGGAGTTAGTCACTGCTTAAAACTAAATAATAGAAATAAGAGTTAATATGCAAATGTCTAAAATGTGTGTGTATATATGTATGTCTCTTACCTATTGTTACTTCTGACTATGTGTATTAGATATTTCTGGAATTTTAGAGGCAGGAGTAAGTTAGGATCCTATTTTTTTCATGCATTTATTTCTTCTCTGAACACTGAGGAGGGTACCTAAGACTCTGTTTTTAGGAGTGTCAGCCAAGAAAAGTGTCTTGGATAAATTTCGCTGTGAATTTTTAGGTGTGTTGAGTCAGTTAATGGAAAAAAAATAGAACGCATCATAGAACACAAGAACATACCAATAATAGTAAGCTGATTCCTAAACACGATATCAGGAAGATAAAATACAGTGACAGCGCTCGAAGAGAAAATAGGCAATCCAAACTTTAAATATTTTCCTTGGCTAATTTTCAAAACTTCATGTAATGTCCTCCTGCAGCTAATAGTTTTTCTTGGAAGTTCTAACTTTGTAGAAGACGAATGGGAGAGTAGCAGTGAAGTTCTGTTTTGTGTGTTTTAAGTCATAGTGTTTGTTTGGTTTGGAGTTTGTTTTGCATATCTTAACATGGTTTACTCTCAGATTTTGTCTCCTGTATTTGAGAAAGCTACTCTTTCACATGTGGATTCCTTTAGTGATCTATGTTTTATTCTTACAGTGGTTTATATTCTTTGAACTGCCAGGGGGTACAGGGGGCAGAGCAGATTAACATGAAATAAGTGTTTTTCTCTGGTTTAACTATAAGAATCATTCCTGTCCAGAGCTTACAGCTGTATTATGAAGCAATGACTTTCACCTCTGCAGTTAAATGCCTCGTTGTCTTTGTGATCTAACTAGTGACACACCTGTCTAACGATTTACGTGTGTTAAATTGATGGGAGATCGTGGCTTTTCTTAGCCTTGAAATTCAATACTCCCATCTCTGCTATTCTGCAGGACATACATTAATAGTGTATTTTGACTGCTTTTGTTTTGTACTTTTAGTTTGTCAAAATACTTACAACTTGGTTAGTTCGAGAATACATTGATCCTTGTAAAACTGAAATGGAGGTAGTAAAGAAATATTGTTTTCCAGCTGTAGAGTCTGTGTAAACATTTTCAAACACTGTTTGAAAACATAGATTAGAAGTTTATTTTATAATGAGATGGAATTCAGGTACAGTCATGTACCAGATGAAGAGTTTGTTAGAGGTCACTAAGCAGTCTAATCTATGTGAGATTGAACGTAAGAGTTTTATTAACTAGTGTCCAGCAAGCCTGTAATTAACTGCGAATCTCATTAATCGATACAAACGCGTTTGAGTGGGTTTTTATATATACAGGAAATTAGCTTGCTTTGTAGCTAATTGTAATTACTTATTTTCCTTAACTAAATAGTGTTTGTTTTGAATTTTAAATAATTATTAAATTATTGAATCTATAAAAAATATAAAAAAATTAATGAATTTGTGAAAGAGCCTTTCCTTTCATATACTCCCTATTTTTATCATTCAGGAACCTGAAATTGAGGTTTTTCTCAACATCCCTTTAAAAAAAGAAAAATAGAAAAACCTTTTTATCCCATTGTATTTCTTTATGGTCCTGGTAATCTTAAATGCATCAACAATTGAAATAGGAGTTTACCACATATATAGTGGCTAGTATAATGGGCCTCTTTGTTCAGTAACTTAATGTATTGATGGAATTGAAGAGTTGAAGTAGCTCCTTGTCTGTAGAGGAAAAGTTAGGTGAATGCAGACATCAGCAGGGCATTTATATTGCTCCTTTTGTTTTCATAATAACATTATTAAAAGGAAATCAAATTTTAAATGTAAATCTCAATCTGTAATGATACCAGAGTTAAAATTCAGCTTGTGCAGTGTTCAAAAAAGTTGCTAAAGTAAGTGGAAAAGTTCAAAGCTAATGGAAACTTGGAGATTTTTCTCTTTTCAATGGATATGTTTGTAGGAAAGATCATGCATCTTTGGTGAAACACTGAGTCCTTATTGGCCCTTTGAAGATCAGAAAAATCCCATTCTGCTGAATGAGAACTGCCCAGACTTTCCATAGCTCAAATTTCCTGAATTGTCATCAGCAGTTTGAAACAATCCTGAACAGTCACCTTGAAGAATAGAATTCTCCTTGTTTTTCTAAAAAATCTGTTTATAATTATATTCTTTATAATTATTATCAAACTGTTTTCTTTTTATAGATTTAATTCCTGAAGGTACAGTTGTCATCTGTCCCTCAAAGAATTTGTCAAAGGAGGTAAATAAAGAAAATCAAAAGCCTATTAGCCTGTCTGATGCACGCTTAGAGATCGAGTCCCGGCTGAGTATCTCTTCAGATGAAATAGAAGAAGGAGAAATCATAAGTAGTGATGAAGATGAGGAAAAATCTAAATCAGAAGGACATTCTGAAAATCCAAAAAAGACGAGACCAAAAACTTCTTCTGAAACACGGAATTTGACCAGCAGTCCACAAAATCAAAAGAACAAAACTGTACATTGCAATGAGGATAATGGAAAATTTGTTTCTTTGAAAGGAAGTATGCAGAACAGAGAGAGACATAAAAAGCAGACTTTCAGGTCTTCAGAGGAAGTGAAGAAAAGTAAAACTGTGAGCATTACTTGTCTTGAAAAAATAGTTCAAGTTATAGTTGAACCTTCAAATGTGCAAGAAATCATGCAAATGCTAAGAGCTATACGAAAGCAGATGAGGAAAAATTATATGAAATTCAAGGTACGCTTCCCAGTTCAGCATTTTCATAGAATTATTGAATCTGCTATCATAAATTTTACATCTTTAATAAAGCACTTGAACTTTTCCAAGATGTCTACATCAGGTGAGACATTAAAATTGAATGTATGTGATATTATAGAGTCCAAACTCAAGCAAGTTAAAAAGAATGCAATAGTAGACCATCTTTTTGAACAACAAGTATCAGATATGAAAAAACGGTTATGGAAATTTGTAGAAGAACAGCTTGACTACTTATTTGAGAAGGTGAAGAGAATTATAGTAAAACAATGTGATGTGATAAAGTTGGGAAATGAGAGTGAGGAAGGGAAGCTTGAAAGAACAGGAAAACAAAACCGCAAAATCAGTCATAAAAATGATGTGCAGAGATCTAGGAAAAAGTCTCTGAAAGTCAGATCTCAAAAACCTCAAGAATTTATCCTTTCTAAGCAGTCTGTGGATTATCAGAAACCTAAGTGTCATCATGAGAAAAATAAAACAGATGCACCAAAAGCTGCTTTCACGAAATGTCTTAACTCCATTGATAACACAAGGAATTCTCAAACCAAAGTGCAACCTACTAAGGAGAATAACTTACAATGCACTATCACTCCACTGAAAGGCATAAAACATGATAAAGAAGGATTCCAGCAATTCAGAGATGCTCACAAGTCTGATCTTAGTTATGACCTCCTCACAGAACAACAAGCATCCACTCTTACGTTTAATCTTGTAAGTGATGCTCAAATGGGTGAAATTTTCAAAAGTTTGTTGCAAGGTTCTGATCTCTTGGAAAAAAGTGGTGGCAACATCGACAGACATGATTGGGAGTTCAGGACACCAGAAAAACAGTTTTCAGATAATCATAAATGCAAAACTAATACTTCTGAATTAGTGCAAAGAATTGCTCCAAAGGAGGTTCATGTAGAATCTCGATCCATAGAGGATATTAGTTGGGCTGTTGTTTCACCTATACGAGCTCCACCTTTAACTTCTAGGTTGTCTGTTGATCCGGATGTACTAGATGAAAGTTGTATGTTTGAAGTTCCTACAAGTGCAACTTCATGCAGAGAAGATGAATGCAGTTTACAAAAGAGTAAATCATTTGTTTCTTCTATCCTTCTTGAAGATTTGGCTGTTTCCTTAACTATTCCATCACCTTTGAAATCAGATGCTCACCTCAGCTTCTTAAAATCTGAGAATAATTCTGGCTCAACTCCTGAGTGTGTCCTTAGTGCGCATTACAGTGAGGATGCTCTTCTTGAAGGGGAAGATGCTACTGAACAAGACATTCATTTGGCTTTAGAATCTGATAACTCCAGCAGTAGATCAAGTTGTTCTTCATCGTGGATGAGTCGTCCTGTTATTCCTGGTTTTCAGTGTCGCTCCAGCCTGCCAATGCAAGCAGTAATCATGGAGAAATCCAATGATCATTTCATTGTAAAGATCAGGCGTGCAGTGCCAACTATCACCCCAGCATCTGATCAGATTGCTTTAGTGAAGGAGACATGGGCATCTTCAACCAAGAATGAAAAAGAAGAAATGAGAAATGGTGAAAAAGGAAGGTGCAGGCAGAGCACTATAGCAGCTACTTTGCAGGAAGCTGTCAAACCCGATCTGCTTAAGACTGATCAGTTACCTTATGTCAGCATTAGAAAAGAGCAGAATCCTGCCTTACCTCATCCTCTGAAGGAGTCTCAAAGTAGTGCTGGAAAGGAAGAAACTACCCCCTTGCTTGGACCTCATAGAAAGCCTTCAAATGTAGATAGCTGTGACACTGAAAGCCCAAGTGAAGGTTCTGAGCAGCCTCAGACACACAAATTGGAAGTATCTGAAAACACAGATGGAACAAGTGCTGGATCCCAAGCTTCTTTTTCTGTTGGTTGCAGTGTAGTGTCAGACTTAACAAATGAAAGTGTTAAAAAAACTTTGTATTTTGCTGTGGAATCTGCTGCAAATAAGAAGAGTCAGCAAGTTTCTACAGGAAACTCAGAAATCGGGAATAAAAAAGAATTGGAAGAGTGCTCTGATGCATTCATAGACTTAACAGAAGACCTTTCCAATGAGATCATAGCAGGTGAATGTAATCTTGAAGAAAAATCTGCTTTGGATACTGATGGAGGTTGTCAAATAAACATAGATGACAAAACTAGTAAAAAACGGAGAAAGGAGACTGTCGAAGAGAATTCCAACTTAAAAAGGCAACGAAAAGAAACTGAATCAGCGGATGAAGGCAGCAATGGAAGTGATGTAAAATCTGAAGGGATAAATTCAGGACAGAAACAATGTCACAGCAAGAATAATGAGTTGCAACAAAACAAAGAGTCTTCTCCTTTGTCCTCGGGGGCATCATCACCTGGTCTGTATGCCAAAAACATCATTAAAAAGAAAGGAGAAGTAGTAGTTTCCTGGACCAGGTAATAATTTCTGACTTCATCTGTTCCCTTTTACTTGTTTTGTATTTTAATCTAGGTGATACACTGGAAAGTGGGGAAAAGGATTTTTAGGTGGTATAACATAGTACTACGTGCATACTTCATAGCAGTTTAGGAGCTTCCTTCTGTCTATGCCAAATGGCTTTGTGAATATGATTTCTTCCCTTACAGTACCACTGAAAGGTACAAAAGTCTATTTTATTCTTTTTCTTAGGAATTGTCCAGCAGAAAGCAAATTTCAGAAATGAGCTTATTTCCAGTAATTCTGTTAGCAGCCTTTGGAAGAGAACAGCTTTTCATTATTTTTTTGGGTAGGTTAAATCAGATTTGCCATAAAGAGTAATGCTTCCATATATTGTAACTAATTCTTTCACTTACCTATATTTTTGTGGCCATGGTATTTTTTTGCTTTTGTATTTAAAGCTTATATGTAGATGTAGCAAGGCCTACTTTATTCACTGCAATTTTTGGTTCCCCTGCCCATTTCCTTGCTGTTCCAAAAATTGCACCCAACCTCTGCAAGAATGGAAGTCTTTGATGTTCCTACAAGGCCTGGAAGCATTGGTAACTGGAGAAAGGAGAAGGATTTCTCCCCTACCAAAGGCATGAGAGCAAACTGTTCTGCTTGGGAGTCTGTACTCCTCCATCTGCAGAAATGTACCAGTCAATTGTTCAGCCCATGTACTGTTTGGAAACGCATGCTGTGTGTGCTAGTTACCACGCAGTTAATGGCATGTGCGTGACAAATGAGGTGGCTGTGTAAGGTGGAGATATGTGCAATGTTATTGTGTGGGAACATAAAATAAATCTTTGAGAAGCTATCTTTAGCAGATTTTTATGTTCTTGCTGCAGCTGCATAAAATCTGTGCTTTGTGTGGAGGCTCTTAAAACATTCATATACATAGTTTTCTAAACTAAAGTTCGGATACAAAAGAGGTTTTTATGTAGGATTTAAAAAAAAAAAACAACTCCTTCTGGGAAAAAGAAAAAGACTATGAAAGCTATTTGGACTTTTTTTTTTTTTAACATGCAAAACAATGAAATAGGATAATATTGTGGAAGGTTTTCCTTATGGATATGAACAGGGTTTTTCTGTCTCAGTCTTTGTCCATCAAACAATGCCTAAAAAAAAAGAAAGAAAGAAAGAAAAATAAATATTTAAATAAAGAATTATTATATTGGGTTTTCATTCTGTGGAATGAAAGAAATTAAATGTAGCTTATTGAATTATTGTAATCAAAGATTCATTGTGACCGTGATACAGGGGAAGCGTCTGTATACATTTTACAAATATCTAAACAAATTAACAGAAGAAACAGCAAATCAGTGACATGTTTATTAATAGTCTCCAGGTCCTTTCTTTTCCTCATTTGAACTGTAGATAGGCTCTGAGTGTGTTTGTTACATTAGGCTACTTATGGAAGTGAGATATATCTCTATTTAATCTCTGAACTTCAGTGGGCCTTTGGTAAAAGTTGCTGCCTAGACATGTGAACTGAGGAAAATCTGCCTCAAAATACTGATCCCTTTGGAACTTAAGAGATGCTTTCAATTGAAGCTTAAGTTTCTGCTTTAAAAGCATGAAAATTTTCATAGTGATTTTGGTTTGGGGCTAACTCTTATAATCATCCTGCTGTTCCTAACAGGATAATACAGTCTTGCTATTGATTGTACTGATTCTGTTATTATGTGTTAGAAAAGGGGAAAGTCCTCTTAACAGTTCCTCGCTCCTATTTGAATTCATGTTTTGTAGTTTGGAAGTACTTATATATACAGAAATACATACAATTATATTTTTAAATGGGCATATGCACAAATCTACCTTAAAACTTCAAAACTCCATTTTTGCTATAGAAATGACGACCGAGAGATTTTACTGGAATGTCAGAGAAAAGGACCTTCAAGTAAAACCTTTGTTTCTTTAGCCACTAGGCTGAACAAAAGCCCAAATCAGGTAGGTAATAACCATTCTGATAATTGAGAATAACTACATCAGTACTTCTATGATTGCCATTGAACTAAGAACCTAGAGAGATCTTCTGCTAATTAAGAGAGTGCTTTTTTTAACTCATGTCTATTATTGGGGAGTTCTTGAAAAAAGAATCCTAGATTCTCCTAGTTGTTGCTTTTTAAAAGTATATGTTAAAAGATTATTATGGTCCTGGAATTCATCAGCACCTTTTTGATTGCTACCTTAAAACTGCTGCATTCAGAGCAAATTTCAGTCATAACTGATTTGAAGTCTTTGTTCTTTCCCTTCTCATGGGAATGAAGCCAGTGTTCAACAAATAGTGGGTTGTAGCTCTTCTTTGGTGAACTTGGAGACAGTTTCATAATCAAAGGTGTAGGAAGAGTTCCTTGGAATACAAATCCAATTAACACAGTGGTTTTCTTAAAATTCTCCCTTTAAAATCTACTGGAAGCAAAAAAGCACAAAATAGTCTTATTTTTTAAACAAACAAAGAGAACTTTGGGGGCAGATCAGTCTGTTTGTATGGAATTCCATAACATGCCTTTTTTGTTTTCCTCTAGGTTTCAGAAAGATTCAAGCAGCTTATGAAGCTATTCAAGAAATCCAAGTGCAAGTAACTTACCACCATGCTGCTTTGTGGCTGCAGGATTTAACTGTACCAGCAGTGATGGACTGCAATCACTGTGTTTGTGTGTTATACGTAGGAGGAGGTATCCAAGTCAGCATACTAAGTCTGATAAATCTGCTGTGCTCTGAAATGTTTTGCCAGAGCAACAGAATAATACAGAGGAGTCTGGCTGGGAAGGAATGTGTGTGTACAAATGGTGTAGTATCATTTCAAGGGAGTGACATCTCATGTTGGTTATATGCATTCTATAAGTAAGGAGAAGAATGCAGTCAAGTACTTCTGCTTGTCTTGGCAGAAGTACTCTGTACGGTGATGTCAAACTGCGATTTTAAAACATAACAGTTCTTTGGAGTCGAGTTAGGTAATGCTGGAAAATGATAAACATTCTGTCTTGGTTATGTTGAAATGTGAAAACTGGTACTTTAAGAAGTTAGGCTTTTTTCTTTTAGGACAAGCCAACGTAATGATTACAATAATTCCAGAAGCTGTTTATCAGTAATTGAATTCTGATGGGAAGAAATAGGTTGTTTTTCCACTATTTTGTCAGATGCTCATTGGCGTGTTTCAAGGAGAGGAAATTTGGCCCTGAGTATAGGATTTGTCTTCAACTTTAAACGTGCTCTCTAAGCCACTTGATGTCCAACTGAAAAAGATGAATTCATTTATTAGAGGATATCCATCTGTCTCCACTGATAATGGGAGAGGTCTAGATAGTTGGCCTCGACTAGACTCCCTAACCTTTAGATTTTTTAAGTCAAATAAAATGAGTCCCAACTGCTGTGACACAGTGGAGCCAGCCATTGAGTTGGTGACTGTTTTTTCTGTTTCATCTGAACTGTGAAATAGTGACAAGTGTTCGTTTAACAAGAACGATTGTGTAGTTTAAAACATCTTGCAGATCTGCTGACATTTAAAGTGAGTTCATGCTGAGTTTGTATAGCTGAATTTTCTTTTTCTTTCAAGAAAAGCATAAAGAAATTTATCTTCTCCAAACCACATCTTGGAAAGATTCTTAAGTTAGTTTAAATTAAGCTAATGTAGGTCAATAGGCCTTCTGCAGAATGAGCACTCCATTTAGTTTCCAAAAAAAAAAAAAAAGCATTTTTTAAAAAATTAATTTAGAAACAGACCTTTGCAGTTTTACAAAATGTTACTTTACACTAATTAACCAGGAGAAAAACTTTTTTATTTTGAATCCAAGCGATCTCAAAAGCTTGTCAGTTTAGTATGTTTTGACAGCAGTGTGTGTGTCGTTACAAGTTGTTTAGTACATCAGAAATTCATGGCGTTTCATCTGAAAGGATTCTGATAACTGCCTCTGGTTTTACTAGTACATACTGGAAGTGTGTAGCTATTTCTGTGCGTATCTATATATACATTGCTGCTTTATCCCAAGTTTCTAAAAAGCTTTCCTTCCTCCCTGTAAGAAGCATTCCTGCAAGTTGCACAGGTCAGGCTTGTATTATAAATACGTCGGAGTTTGAGGTTCTCGTTGCTATTGAAGATCAGAATTGCCGTAGGCTTCATTTAGTTGGAACATCTGCTGAGATGAGCTCGACTTCATTTAAGAGCCCCACTGACACACACCACCTCTGAACTTGGATTAAATTGCTTTCTTATAGAATTCAATGAACGCTTCTTGAATCTCAGGATAATGGTTTTTGGCTCACTTCCTGAGACATAGTAAACTAGCAGGACAGACTTTTCACTCTATTCAACCATCAGATGATTCATCAGTGGGGTTGCCACTGATACCTCTGGAATATTGCAAATGTGACCTATGGAACTGATTGTCATGCTGCCGAGCAGTGGATAGTTCTGATTTTAGGCAGTGTTCTGGGAGCTCCTAGAAGGAATAACTTGAGTAGGTTGTAATGTCAGTTCTGGCAGTCTTCCATCTCGTGTGCTTGCTTCTAAAACATTTGCATTTGGTGAGCGAATGTCATCTTCTGAGCTGCATGGGCAAGACCTGGTTAGTGATTTAAGCTGAGATCAGAGCACCTGTTCATGCTTGTTCTTAAAAAAAACATTTTTTACAATTGTTTACTGATTGAAGTTTAAATTTGACTGAATTTGTTCTCAGAAAAATGCTGCTCTGCAAGCTGGCTAGTGTTTGTGGAAAAATCAGACTCGAGTATTTTTATAACCATATCTTTATAGATCAAAATGTGCACAATACTGAAGGCACTGAGGGGAATCAGCCCCGCTACATAAGTGCTTTCTCTCTGTCTCAAAAAAGCAGACAGTATTTTATTATGAAGTTGTTTATTCCTTGTTTGTGTGTATTTACTTTCTTACCTGTACAGGTTGGGGTGGGGGAGGGTTGACCTTTGATTCTGACTTGGATTTCTTTTTTTGTAAATTACGAAACTTTTTTTAATGTTCGGTCTGTTGTAAGTATTTGTACAGATTCCTACATTGTCATGTAAAATATCCTGTGTGTGTGTGTGTGTATATATATAAATATATGTAAAAAATAGAGCTTTGTTTAGCCAAAGATGATTTTTTTAACTATATGAAGCCCTGGGTTTATTTTGTATAAACTAGTTTGCTTACTGTAAAAGTAATGCAAAGAATAAAACTGTAAAGTTCACACTTATGTTCTTGTTGAATTGAAGTTGGCTCAGGGTGTTCTTGTAGCATTGTTTGTGATTTAGTTCTTTAGTAGGGATTTTGGTGCTCATATGCCAAAATTACTCTCTGTAAATCTATAGCCTCATTTGTGAAACTGCAGGCAAACAAAAACCTTTTCCAGAACTGCTGGTTATGGCGGGGTAACTACAAATACTGTGAAGCAGCACTAGAACTGACTTCTGTTAACTGAGTAACTGGTGATGTTCTGACTGAAAAACATGGAGGTAATCAGCTGCTGCTCTCATACAACTACTGCTTCAATTATGTACTGCTTATTTTTTATGAACTTAAGTGCATCAGAAATTGAACAATCTAATGAACTTATAGAATCATAGAATCATAGAATCACTAAGGTTGGAAAAGACCTAAAAGATCACCCAGTCCAACCGTTCACCTATTCCCAATAGCTCCTACTAAACCATGTCCCTCAACGCAACATCCAGTCTTTCCTTGAACACCCCCAGGGTCGGTGATTCCACCACCTCTCTGGGCAGTCCATTCCAGTGCCTGACCACCCTTTCTGAAAAGTAATACTTCCTCATGTCCAGCCTGAATCTCCTCTGCCGTAGCTTGAAACCATTCCCCCTGGTCCTATCACTAATGACACGAGAGAAGAGGCCGACCCCCAGCTCACTACAACCTTCCTTCAGGAAGTTATAGAGAGCAATAAGGTCTCCCCTGAGCCTCCTCTTCTCCAGGCTGAACATTCCCAGCTCCTTCAGCCTCTCCTCATATGGCCTGTGTTCCAGACCCCTCACCAGCTTTGTTGCCCTTCTTTGAACACGTTCCAGGGCCTCAATATCTTTCTTGCAGTGAGGGGCCCAAAACTGGACACAGTACTCCAGGTGCGGCCTCACTAGTGCTGAATATAGGGGAACAATCACCTCTCTGCTCCTGCTTGCAACACTGTTTCTGATGCAAGCCAGGATGCCATTGGCCTTCTTGGCCACCTGGGCACACTGTCGGCTCATGTTCAGCCGAGCATCAATCAATACCCCCAGGTCCATTTCCTCTACGCAGTCCTCCAGCCACACCGCCCCAAGCCTGTAGCGTCGCCTGGGGTTGTTGTGGCTGAAGTGCAGGACCCGGCATTTGGCCTTGTTGAAACTCATCCCATTGGCTCCAGCCCAGCTCTCCAGCCTGTCCAGATCCCTCTGTAGGGCCTCGCTACCCCCAGGCAGATCCACACTTCCAGCCAATTTGGTGTCATCTGCGAATTTACTGAGGGTGCACTCGATGCCCTCATCGAGGTCATCAATAAAGATATTGAAGAGGACAGGCCCCAGCACCGACCCCTGCGGAACACCACTCACGACTGGTCGCCAGCTGGATTTAACTCCATTCACCACCACTCTCTGTGCCCGGCCCTCCAGCCAGCTCCTTACCCAGCCAAGAGTGTACCCATCCAAGCCTCTGGCTGCCAGCTTCTGCAGGAGAATGCTGTGGGAGACAGTGTCAAAGGCTTTGCTGAAGTCTAGGTAGACCACATCAACAGCCTTTCCTTCATCCACCAGATGGGTCACTAGATCATAGAAGGAGATCAGGTTGGTCAAACAGGACCTGCCCTTCATGAACCCATGCTGGCTAGGCCTGATCCCCCGGTCACCCTGCACATGCCGCATGATCTCCCTCAAGACGATCTGCTCCATAACCTTCCCTGGCACCGAGGTCAGGCTGACAGGCCTGTAGTTCCCCGGATCCTCCTTACGACCTTTCTTATAAATGGGAGTCACATTGGCAAGCCTCCAGTCTTCTGGGACCTCACCAGTCAACAAGGAGCGCTGACAGATGATGGAAAGCGGCTCGGCTATCACCTCCGCCAGTTCCCTCAGCACTCTCGGGTGGATCTCATCTGGCCCCATCGACTTGTGACAGTCCAGCTGGAGCAGTAGGTCTCTGACTGTTTCTTTCAGAATCACAGGGGGGTTAGTGTGCTCCCCGGCCGAGATTACCAGGTCAGAGAGAGGGGTATCCTGAGGATAACTGGTCTGACTTTTAAAGACAGACGTAAAGAAGGCATTCAGAACCTCCGCCTTTTCCTTATCCTCAGTGGTCACATTCCCAGCCTCATCCAGCAAAGAGTGGATATTCTCCTTTGTCCTCCTCTTACTGTTAATGTATTTATAAAAGAGTTTCTTATTCCTTTTCACACCAGCAGCTAGGTTAAATTCAAGCTGGGCTTTTGCCTTTCTGATTTCACCTCTACACATCCTAACAACTTTCCTGTATTCATTTTGAGTGGCCTGTCCCTCTTTCCACAGGCGGTAGATTCTCTTTTTCTCCCGGAGCCTCAGGAATAGCTCCCTATTCATCCACGCCGGTCTTCTTCCCCGCCGGCTCATTTTGCAGCTCAGGGGGACTGCCTGCTCCTGCGCCCTTAAGACTTCCTTCTTGAAGAGCAACCAGCTCTCTTGGACCCCTTTGCTCGCTAAGACTGAATGCCAGGGGACTCCCCCTATTAGTCCCCTGAACAATTCAAAGTCCGCCCTCCTGAAGTCCAAGGTAGCAGTATTACTATTCCCCCTCCAGGCTCCACTGTGAATCACGAAGTCTATCATTTCATGATCACTCTGTCCAAGACAGCCTCCAACCTCCACATCTCCCACCAAACCTTCCCTGTTTGTGAACAGCAGGTCTAGTGGGGCAGTTCCTCTCGTGGGCTCTCTGACCAGCTGTATCAGGAAGTTGTCCTCTACGCATTCCAGAAACCTCCTGGACTGCTTCCTCTGTGCTGTGCTGTACTCCCAGCATATGTCAGGGAAGTTAAAGTCCCCCATGAGGACAAGGGCAGGCGACTGTGCAGCTTGTGCCAGCTGCTTATAGAATACCTCGTCTGTTTCTTCATCTTGATTTGGGGGTCTATAACAGACGCCCACCAGGGTGCCTGTCTTGTCAGCCCTTCCTCTGATCTTTACCCATAGGGATTCAACGTTATCGTCCCCAGTCATAATCTCAGTAGCGTAAAAGCATTCCCTAACATAGAGAGCTACACCTCCACCCCGCCTTCCTTGCCTATCTTTCCTGAAGAGTTTATAGCCATCCATTGCCGCACTCCAATCGTGGGAGCAATCCCACCACGTTTCCGTTATGGCAACTAGGTCATAGTTTGCCTGCTGCACAATGGCTTCCAACTCTTCTTGTTTGTTGCCCATGCTGCGTGCATTAGTGTAGACGCACCTCAGCTGAGCCCCTCGCCTCTCACCTAATCCCACTACCACCTCCCCAGGCTGCTCTCTAGCAGGCCTGGCTTTATCCCCCTCCCCCTTCCTATCTAGTTTAAAGCCCTCTCTACAAGTCCCGCCAGCTCCTGGGCAAGTATCCGTCTCCCTTTTGGAGACAAGCAATTCCCATCAGCAGACCTCAGGCCAGATGCCGAGTAGACCACCCCATGATCAAAGAATCCAAAAGTTTTACGCTTGCACCAGCCTCTCAGCCATGCATTTATAAGATGGCTTTTCCTGGTCATCTCAGCGTTCATCCCTGCCACCAAGGGAATGCTGGCAAACACTACTTGTATGCCCGCTCCATCAACTAACTTCCCCAGTCTCCTAAAATCATTTTTTATTATCCTCAGGCTTCTAACAGGGATCTCATCACTGCCGGCCTGAACTATCAATAGAGGGTAATAACTTCAAAAAAAAAAAACTTCAAACTTTCCTCTAAACCATTTATGAATTACAACCTATGCCATCCTTGGCTTCCCAAAATCATTGCCTTTTTCATTGAGGAAAAAGACAGCTTTTTGTATCTAATATGTATTTTTTTTTTTCCCCTGAAAGAGTAACAGGCGTCCCTTTGAGAGTCTTACTCCACTTACTGCTAGTGCAGCCAATGCGATGCCTCCTTTCATCCACCACACACATTTTTCCAGTATTTGGTTTAAAAAATTGTAATTGACACAGGTATTGGAAGATTGTCCAGAGTAGAAGTTCATACAGGAGGGTTTATGGAGGAGACAGGTGTACATCACAGTGAAAGCACGGGATCAGGTACTGAATTTTGAGGGATTTCTAAGGCCTACATAGGCTGTTACCAGCTAGCTGTTTATGTAGAATAGTAGGCTAGAGGAATGTTCATTTCTTTAGGCTGCAGTGCAATGCTTTAGCTGCTAATCTAGCACTCTACAGCTTTTTACTTTCTTTCAGCTAATTGTCTTTGTTCTAAAGCCAGTTGGAGGATAGTCTTTACCAGTTCATCTGCATGCAGTAAGGCTGCATTTCTAAAGTATGCCAAGAAGCAGATTTAAGGAATTCTTAGCTTTCTTGGAAGAATTTATGAATTCAGTCAAGATGTTTCAGGAGCAAAGTTGGCTTTAATAGCCAAAAGGCCAACTACAGTCAGGGGTGCTTTAGGCCCAGCACTGCCAGCTGAGTGAGAGAAGGGATTGCCCCACTCTACTTTGCGCTGTGCATCCTCACGTCAAGCACTGCTTGCAATTTTGGGCACCTCAATATGAGAACATAAAGCTATCAGCATCCAAAGTGCGGCTGTGAAGATTGTGAAAGATGTGAGGGCAAAATGTATGCGCATCTGAAGTCCCTTTATTTGTTCAGCTTGGAGAAAACCAAACTGAGGGGAAGCTTCATGATGGCCTACAATTGCTTTTTCTTGTTGCTGGTCCTTGTGTGTCCCACCAGAATCAGACGTGCTTCTGCTTTTCCAACTCAAGTGGGTTGCAGCAGGCGAGTGATAGGCTTGTGCTTGAGAGTTGCATACATGCAGACACAATCATCTGCCTCCTGCTAGCATTTACACCGTAAGCTGCTTTCACCTATGACAGATGCTGTCATATGTGTTTCTTGAATGGGTGCTCAAGAAACATTTAGATGTGGTACAGAAGGACATGAGTTACTGGGAAATATTGGTGAGAGGTGGGTTGTTGGACTGGATGATCTTGAAGGTCTTTTCCAACCTTGGTGCTTCTATGATTCCGTGCTTGTAACAAGAGTTTCCTCAGACACCACAAATTCTTTCTTACCTCCAAATGCAGAAGACTACATGAAGACCCATGTTGCCCTACCACCACCACTCCACGTACTCTGGCCTTTCTTCCCTTTCATGTGTAATTAATTCTCAGTCCATTAGCAAGCTTGCATGAGCAATCCTTTAACAACACCAATTACTGCGTTGCTAAAGCAGAAACATGGCAAATTGTCCCTAGGCAGCCTGCTGTCACCTTCCCTGCCCTATAAGAGTCCAACACTTAATGCCATGGCTGTGCTGAGGGCTGAGTAATGGATGCTACCTGTCCTGCTGCTGTCACCTGTGAGAGAGAGAAGGTGGTGGCACAAAAATGTGCCAAGTTGCAAATGAGCTGCTTCAGCTGGGAGCAGCGAAGCATGTTCTCTATCAGGATGGGTAAATCACAGCTGAACAGAGTAAAAGAAGTGCTGCCATCAGGCATCACCAATGCTCTCTGGTAAGGGACACCAAGCTTTGGTTGCTCTGACTGAACCTCAGAGGCCTTGTAGCCAAGTTCGAAAAGAAGTAATGTGAAAATACAGTACCAATGATAGGCATGAGAGAATGTTGTCCTGAGAGAGCATGAGGGAAGAAGCATATGGATGAGAAAGGCTCTGGGAGGTCTGGCTTTTTGGGGTGAGTATTAACACATCTCTCAGAAGTAAGAAGTGTAGTGCTACCTCCCTTAAAGCATTTGAAACATACATAAACTATACCTTCTGCATTATACTGAGGCTGAATAAAAGGTATTATCACCACCTTGTTTGCTGCAGGGAAAGGCTCTGAACACAAACACAGCTTTCAGAGAGACCACTGCAGCCTATGCTAGAGAGGATTCATTGCTATGTATGTTGAGCTAACCACAAAAGAATGAGGGTGGTGCATTTTGAGAACAAGTGGGAAAACCCTTAGGGAGAAGAGACTGAAGTGGAAAACAGTCCTACACCTTTCAGGACTGATGTGTGTGTATTTTAACTCACTTCTTAGCTTACAAGTATGGGTGAAGGACAGAGACATCTCATCCAGATGGGATGCAGAGGAATCTGGCTAATGCAGAGTGACCCAAAGGAGAGATGCTGACAGGAAAGGTCAAAGGAAAAAATTATTTGGGGTTTCCTTAAAGTACAGAACTAGGCAGTGGATGTTTTTAGCATCAGAGCTTCATCTCTTGTGTCTCTGAAGTCTCAAGAAATCCTATTTTAGGAACTTGTGATCTTTTTTCAGGTTGTGTCTCTCACAGGTGAGAATCCTGAATGGTCTTCAAGAGTGACTGTAACCTAGCTGAAAGGTTCCTAGCAATGAAGGCCTGTGTTTCTGAACAACTTAAGTCTAGGCGATTCCATTTGCCTCCAGCAGACTAAATTAACTCACCAGGCAACAGAGTATGAAATCGGACATGACCGATCGATTCTTTGGCATTGATTCAGAGCGAAACTAATGGAATGTAAAGAAAATGCAGGAATGTGTATGACTCTAAAAGGTGCTCATTTATTTGTTTTACGAAAGAAAATGTAACTTAGGATATGGGTGGAGACAGTGTTCAAAAACTCAACAAAACGATGCATAGGGACTTTACAAACTATTGCCAAATAAATTGAGCCTCAAGGGAATAGCTTTGATAGATGCCACTGACTAAAATAATTGCATGATAATTTTGGCTAGAGGCACCGTCCTATAATCTGATGGTTTAAAATCGCACGCAGAGTTTAGACTGTGTGATCCAAGCATCCAGACACAAAGAACGGAGAAGTCTGCTCCAAGTGCCACATCTACTCTTTGGCATTGAAAAAGAAAGTACCGTGAAGGAAGTTTTCCAAGCTACAACCTTCAGCAGCACTACATGCTCCTACAGTGTTCTAAGAACAAATAATCTAAGGCTTTCTCTTAAGGTAAGCAAGCAGAAAAAGAATCTTCCCAGGGAGGTGCAGAACAGGCAGATCCCTGTCAGACTGATAGCAATTCAAATTAAAAACAAGAGTACTTGCATCTTAACATTTAATCTTTTTGGAAACAAGTATAATTCAGTAAGGCTAGGAATTTATGAAGCCTGTTATTTTTTGCAGTTTAATTATATGATATTGTTCACTTCCAATGGATCAACTGGGCCAGTTTGTGGGTGTTAGCAGATTGGCAATTTTCAGGATGTTAAATGTGTATATTGCCTCTTTAGAAATGTCATGGCTGCAAGACAAAAAATGATTTCAGACAGTGACATATTTCATTTTGACCATCGACTCCAGTTCTATTTTAATTTATAGTTGATAAAATTAAGGAAGATTTAACTCTGCAAATCACCTCTAATGAGATCCTGGCACAAATTTAATATATAACTGATTTGAATATTGGAAAATGATTAAACGAACTTTAATAGAAAATGAAAAAGAAATAAAAAAGAAAGCAAGAAAGCAAGAAAGAAACTTCCTTCATCATTGATTGTGGATTTCCATCTGATTCTGATTATGTGCCTGTATTGTTAATGTTTAAATTGATCACATGTAACTATTCAGACAGCCACAAAGGTAGTCAGAGAATGCATTCAACTTAAAGAAACTTCAAAATGGCACTTTACAAAAGACTGGAGTTTTTTGGAATTTGGAAGCCATAAAATAATGGCAAATAAAATTAATTGAGAACCCTGAGGTAGAGACAACCCCGGTTGCTTTCAATATTTTATTTCTGTGTTAGCAAAAGCATTCCAGGAACACAACAGACTGTGGAATGCATTCACAAATACACAATTTGTAAATTTCAATTTCCTACATGACCTGAAGATCCTCAAGATAATCCAGAGAAGTGGCCTGGGAATCAAGCATCTTGCAGCTGAACATAGAACAGCTCAGTGATGAATCAAAGAGCTTCTGGGAAAGAGGTGGTTAAAAAGATCATCTCACACTTACAACTAAAGATCTTCACTGCACTCTTATGTATTTCCTGCTTAATTTACTTCATACGTTTAAATTTATAATCAAGACAGAGTTTTAGTGATTCATTGAGGCTTTAAATGCACAAAGTTCAAGATACGAATCCTAGATGCATTCTAAGTTTATGAATAAAATTCTAGACTGAGACTATGCAATGTACAGTTATGTGTAAATTAACTGTGTATTTGCAGTTTTGTATTTCAAGGCAAAAATTGTGGACTGTTACACTAGCAGACAGGAAAATACTGAATGGATGACATTTATAATGCTACCACCTTGCGGTACAAAATATAAAAATTCTGTCACATTTATAGGATACTTCTCAAAACTTTCTCAAATGAATGAAGGCTTAATTAGTTGTTTCAGTTGTTTTTCACCCAAAGCCATAGCAGAGCCACAGACAGGAATGTAGTAGGTGTAGAATTAATTTATTGTTGGCAGTGGATTTGCAAAGTGAAAAAAAAAAAAAGAGTGTCTTTTTTCATGGTGGGTGGAAAATACAGTAGATGTGTAGGCAGTTAAGAGGTACCATGGCTTATAGCCAAACTCAATCTCTCTTAAAACAATCTCACTTTGCATCTTCTACTAGTAGTTGTAGTGTCTACATTCATTTAATGACCTATTAAATAGAAAATAATGATAAATTTATAAAATGTCTCTTTTCATCCAAAGAATATGTAATATCATTATTAAAATATGTATATACTAGAAAGGGTCAGTTTGAAAAGAAATTCAGTAGTGGTTCAAATAACACTATTTTTTATACTTTAGATATGAACTTCTGATCATGGGTGACTGGAACTTGTTGGGCAGCATCCTTGAAGAAGTGCACATTCACTCCACCATAGTTGGCAAAGTCTGGCTCACGATCCTGTTCATATTCCGGATGCTAGTGCTGGGAGTGGCTGCTGAGGATGTCTGGGATGATGAGCAGTCAGAATTCATCTGCAACACGGAGCAACCTGGCTGCAGCAACATATGCTATGACAAGGCCTTCCCTATCTCTTTGATCAGATACTGGGTATTGCAGATCATATTTGTATCTTCTCCATCTCTTGTTTACATGGCCCATGCACTGTACAGATTAAGGGCTCTAGAGAAAGAGCGACAGAAGAGGAAAGCCCACCTGCGGGCTCAGCTAGAAGATCTGGAGCCTGTGCCTGAAGAACACCGGAGAGTGGAGAGGGAGCTGCGAAAGCTGGAAGAACAGAAGAAAGTGAATAAGGCACCCTTAAGAGGGTCTCTGCTGCGCACCTATGTCCTACATATCCTGACCCGCTCAGTGGTTGAAGTGGGCTTTATGATAGGTCAGTACCTTTTGTATGGATTTCACATGTCACCCCTTTACAAATGTACTCGGCCCCCTTGCCCTAACACAGTGGATTGCTTTGTGTCCCGACCCACTGAGAAGACCATCTTTATGGTCTTCATGCACAGCATTGCCGCGGTCTCCCTATTCCTCAACATCCTAGAAATCGCCCACCTGGGCCTCAAGAAGATCCACAAGACCCTCTATGGTCGACCGCGGCAGCCAGTGGATGATGAGGCCAGTCCTTACAATTCCAAGAAGAACTCTGTGGTCCCACCTGCCTGCCCGGCCGCCGACACCTCCCCTCCACGCTCCGCCGCGGCTCCGCCGCCCCCCACAGCTCCCTCGGCCACCCCCGCCCCATCCGCCCCTCCTGGTGAGCCGGGCCATCAGCACCACGGAGAGCTCCGCGCCGCCGCCCCGCCGCGCCGCCGGCACAGCGCGGCTCAGCACCACGGACAGCAGTCGCCGCCCTCCTCCAGCAGCGAGGAGGCGCCGCAGGCGACGGGGCCGGAGACGGCGGGGCCCGGAACGGGGGCGGGCCGCCGAGTGCTCCGCAAGCAGAGCCGAGTGAGCATCTGTCGCGATCTGGAGGAGAACCGCGGGGAATCCCCGGACAGCGGACACTGCCCGGGCACCCGCAAGTCCAGCTTCCTCTCCCGGGTGCTCTCCGAGAGCCGGGCGGGCAGCGACAGCGAGAACGCCGCCTCCCGCCGAGGCTCCGATCCCGGTTCCGCCTCATGTTCCGGCTCCGAGGGGCAGCGCCACGAGGAAAGCAGCCCGGCCGGCACCCCGCCGCCGCCCGCGGCCATGGGACGCCGCGTGTCGATGGCAAGTAGCGGCCCCGGGGATCGGGCGGGGGGTCCAGACGGCCGGGGCAGCTTTTCTAGGCCTCTGGCACCGCCACGGCTATGACCGTGCCCCGCACCCTTGGTGTCCTTTGGCAGGAAAGGCAGAAGCACTGCAGAACTGCGTTTCTGTCAGCTGTTCATATCATTTGGCTGGATGTTCCAAACTTGCTTATACCTAGTGTTACTGTCATGCTTGCCTCAGCACAAATGAGTTTTTTCTTTTCTTTTCTTTTCTTTTCTTTTCTTTTCTTTTCTTTTCTTTTCTTTTCTTTTCTTTTCTTTTCTTTTCTTTTCTTTTCTTTTCTTTTCTTTTCTTTTCTTTTCTTTTCTTTTCTTTTCTTTTCTTTTCTTTT